>NW_022111363.1:7327236-7329530 GCF_000313985.2 Echinops telfairi
TCACGCTGACAACAGAAAATGGTTGGCTCAGCCTCTTCAATGTCTTTCTAGCCTGTCTGCTTCCCAGAGGTTAAAAATATACTATCACATTCATCCGGAAGCTGCCCAACACACTTCAACCCCTACCTCCACCCATCTCCCAAGTCTGAGCATTGCCCCTCTCACTTGAAACATCAATATCGTTGGGGTCTACCAATCACCTCCTGACTGATCGCCCTGCTTCTCCCTCAGACCCTCTCCCAGTCATTCTTAGCGGAAGAAGGAACGTATAAATCACATCACATCATTCTCCTCCTGAAAACACCCCAATAGCTTGTTCTCACCTGCAGAATAGGCTCCAACCACCTCGCCCTGGCCTATTGGACTCTGTAACACTCAGCTTCTTCAGGTGGGTCCCTTCTAAGGGCCGGTCCCTTATTCCTCTGCCTAAATATGATCATCTCCCAGAGGTGTCATTGACTACCCAAATGAAAAGTCAAACCAAAGAAGCCCAAACTCACCACGCACACGACCAGTGAATCAATTCAGACTCATGGCAACCCTATTGGACAGGGTAGAACTGCCCCAGGGGCTTTCTGAGAGTGCACCTCTTTATGGGAGTAGGAAGCCCCATCTTTCTCCTGATGAGAAACCACTGACTTTGCAGCTAGCAGCCCAATGCATAAACACTACCCTGCCAGGGGTCCTGGCATCTCCTTAATTCTTGCCTTCCAAGTGAAGAGTCCTGGGTTCTGTTCCTAGCCAATACACCTCAGATGCAGACATCTGACTGTCCGTGGAGGCTTCTGTGCTGCTATGATTTTGAACCGGGTGGAGAGTCCAGACTAAAACGAACTAGGAAAAAAGCCCTGGCAGTCTAGTTCAGAATAGCAGTCAACGACAACTTTCTGGATCACAATACATCCAGGATTCATCACGTCACAGGCCTGGGCAGCATTTTGTTCCCTTGTGCGTGACATTGTTATGAGTCAGCAGGGGCTCCGTTGCAGCTAACAGCAGCAACATCACACTCAGTCTTCTGTGTCTTGTCCCTTCAAGGCCATGCCCATCCCTTGGACTTTACTGTATGACAGGGTACTTCTCTTTGTCTGTCTTTCCCTGCTACAACATACGTTCTTTGCATCATTCACCGCTGTACCACAAGGGCCTAGTTCAGTGCCTGGCCCAGGTAGCTGTTTACTAAGTATTTGTTGAATTATGCAATAAACAAAGGATCCATCTACTTCAGAGGCAGTGACTAAGGCTAGTGTGTGCTAGCCACCGTGCTAGGTCGACAGTGTTCATTCCTTGTCCCTCAGGGAGTTCAGAGTATTCTGAACAAAAATAATAAGGAACATGTCCCTTGGATGGAATACTCTGAATGAGAGAAATGAGAGTTACACGGAGATGTAAGTGAAGTGATGGGTTTCCATCAAGGTATAAGGAACTATGAGGGAAAGGAGATGGATTTGAACTTGAGATGGGCTTCCTGCTCCTCAGCTCAAAGGTCTCTGAATCAGCCTTAGAGCTAGTTGGTTGCCAGTAAGACCTTAACATCAGCTGTGGTCACCATGGGCACCAGAGGTCTTAAGGATGATTAAACACCTCACAAGGTTTGTGGAAAGATAACAGGACTGATATTGGCCCTCAGATCTTCTCCCTGGGAAGTCAGCATGTCCCCAAGCTCTTATCAGGCACACCAGGTCAAGTGGCCAGTGAACAGTCCTTACCCAAGACAGAAAGAACTCCAACGAGCTGCCCTGTCTGTGCTGCTAAGCTTTCAGGGGTCAAGGCCTCAAGAGCTCACCTTGTGGTGGCCTTTGACCTCTGGCCCAAAGACTGGTATGCTAGATGCCATGTGCAATCCCACCACACAAGCCGTCCACTATTAGTATGAAGGCAAACGATTCGCTGTAGCATCCTGCACCATCTCCTCCACCAGCGGCAGACCAGACCCCTGTGATCCTTCCTGTGCTGCAAGCGACTGTGGGTGGCTTTACCCGGCTGCCAGGTGCCTCTCAAGAGTCAGCAGAACAAACCAGACAGAATGAGGACAGATACTGTTGTGGTTCCACTTGCATGAAGTTCCTATAATAGACAGATTTATGGAGAAAGTAAGGAGTGGTTACGAGGGGCAAGAGGACAGGGGGACGTGGGGGAGGTGCCTGTGAGGGAAGTGTCTCTTTGAGGTGAGGAAAAAGTTCTAGAAAGAAATATCATTGATGGCTCTACAACATTGTGAGGGTCCTTCGGGCCACTGAATTGTGCACTTAAAAACCAATGCAATGGCAAAGGTTATGGTATATGTATTGTAT
>NW_022111363.1:7330761-7335403 GCF_000313985.2 Echinops telfairi
TTCTATTCAGTAACACACGGGACTGCCATGAGTTGGAGTCAACTGGACAACACTGAATGACACTGACAGCAATGACTGAACTCAAGACCCAGTATCATCCCGCTATACCCAGTATCTACCAGTCCCATGTCGGTGTATCCTCCAACAGCCTGGTCTTCTGTGGTTTAAATGCATAAACTTGATATCAACGTATGGATCATTCTGTCCTTAAAAAAAATCAGCTGAGATTGACTCGGATTCTCATCTTCTAGCCTATGGAAGCCCTATGCAATATATCTGAAAATTCCTAGAGAGGCTTATATTCGCATGGTTACCCGGGGCACTAAGCCCCTGTCATCTCTGAATTTATCTCAGTTCCACTTGAGCTGTCATTGTTTCACAGCATGACAATGCGTATGTGAAACTCATTTCCCTATTTCTACTGCCTGTACACACACACACACACACACACACACACACACACACACACACTCACACTTAGCATTTTTGTGTGTGCAATAGACTTTACTAAAGGTTTCAGTAGATAGAAGTTCTTCCTGGTAGTGGGAAACAACTTCATGTTGTTCATCCCAATCTCCCCTCTTCCTGCTTGCTCAAATATTCTAAATTTTTTATTATTAATGTGGACAGGTTTAGGGAGAGCTCTCATGTACTAATCTCCACCTACCCTCGGCCCTGTGCTCTTACTTTCTATGTCAATCTGTTATCTCAGAATTCTCCTAAGTGAAACAATTCACCCCCGTGTCTCATAAAATGCTCTCGTAGCTACAAATCACAGAGACTAAGTTAGGTAAATGCAATGTATCAGGAAACATGAGAACATTCATAGAAGTGAGAAAAGAACTGAAATATGACAACAAAATCCAACCACACATATGAGAGAACTCAGAATACCATAAATAATAGGCAGGTTGCCAGGGGCAGGGGGAGGAAGAAAAAGCAATTGGCTAGGCTGTTGACAGGTGTTGATTTAGGTGAAATGGAAGATTGTGGTCCATAAGAGGGAGAAGAGAAATTAGAGAGAAAAGAGTGATTAAAGTGTGAAGGGTCAATTATTGGGGGGGGGGGTGCCCTTCATAGTTTAAACCATGGAATACAAAGTTAATTATCTGAAATGTAAACCCCTTATTCACTGTGAAAATTTGCCATAAAATATGAAATAATGTAATCATGACCCCATTTCTACCTTACAAATCTGGCTAGACCAGAGCATGTACACTGGTACATAGAAGAACTCACAACACAGGGAATCCAGGACAGATAAACCCCTCAGGACCAATAGTGACAGTAGGGATTCCAGGAGGGTAAGGGGAAGGTGGGGGAAGAAAAGGGGAGCCAATCAATGATTGACATA
The DNA here is from genome assembly GCF_000313985.2 of Echinops telfairi. Classification (NCBI taxonomy): domain Eukaryota; kingdom Metazoa; phylum Chordata; class Mammalia; order Afrosoricida; family Tenrecidae; genus Echinops; species Echinops telfairi. The sequence goes on from NW_022111363.1 coordinate 7,332,116, forward strand.
TAACCCCCTCCCAGGGGGATGGACTACAGAAAAGTGGGTGAAGGGAGATACCGGTCATTGTACGACATGAAAAAAATAATAATTTATAAATTATCAAGGGTTCATGGAGGGGGCAGTATCAAGGGCTCAAGTAGAAAGAAAATGTTTTGAGAATGAGGATGGCAACATGTGTGCAACTGTGCTTGACACAATGGATGGATGTCTGGATTGTGATAAGAGCTGTGAGATCCCCCAATAAAATGATTTTTTTTTAAAAGAAGAAAGAATGAGCAATTGAGAGCCCCAGCACCACTATGGTAAATGAACTTGAGCCTTTGTTTCAATCCACTCAAAATTCAAATTCCAGCAAGTGTCTCTGTGGCCTAGACTGTTTCTTGTGTTCACAACTTAGCTATGGAAGACCAGGGCATCTGGATTCACAATTCAATCAAAACTCTACCCAGTGACAGAAGACTTGTTCTCCCAGGACACATCGGATGGCTATTACCAATAGGTGGGAGCACAAAAACATGACCCCAGATTGACCTACCTCAAAAATCTCTCTCTTAACTACTAATTTATAAAGGCTATGTTTCTCTTTCCTTTCCTTGGAACATTTGTTTGCTTCCTTGTTCCCTATTTACCTGTTCTGTAGGTCTCAGTTTATACCTTATATTTTTTGAGACTTCTTTCATGACCCCAATCGGAGGTAGTTTCCCCTTCTTTATATTTTTACCTCAATATTCCTATATAAACAGTAAGATTTGAAGACTGGTAACCAACAGGACCCAGCATAGGAACCCATTCTCCACCTCTCAGTTTGTCATACTGCAGTGGCTTGTGCGTTGCTTGGTTGCTAAGAGCTATGCCCTTGGTATTTCAAATATTAGCAGGGTCATCCATGGTAGACTGATTTCAGCAACGCTTTTAGAATAAGGCTAGGAAGAAAGGCCTGGCAACCCACCTCCCCAAATTAGCTCATGAAATTTTTATGGGTCTCAATAGAACACTGTCCAATTTGCTCGCTTCCTCAGGTGGGATTAGTCATCATGAGGGGTGAAGCAGAGGACCAAGAAAAGCAAGGGAGTCCTTTGGTGACAGGGATTGGCACAGGAGCCACGGAGATGGACCTGGTGTTGGTGATAATGCAGATGGCCCAGGAATAGGCAACACTTTGCTCTGTTGGAAATAAGGTTGTCATGAGTCAGTGTTGACTCAGCACCTGCCAACAGCAACAATAGCATAGTAACTGGTATGGGAAAAACGGTTCAGCAGAAATCTTTGTGGATTAAATTGTCTAACATGAAGGAAATAACCTCAGAGAGACACGGGGAGGAGGAAGGAGGAGATAAGCGCCATCATTCTCAGAGAGGAGAAAGGAGAGGATAGCCTGAGCAGTGAGCATCCTCTACAGAACATCTAAATGCCCTCCTTACAAAACACACAAGACAACGCAACTGGAGAGAGGTCTGCAGATGAGCGCATCTGGAAGCAATCCGCCACTCTGTGTGTCCTGTGGATTCGAGGCGGGAGGGCTGTGAGGTAGCCTTCGGCAGGAGCACCAGAACTTCAGTGAAGTCAGATGATCCGGAGGGAGGCTTCGCTTGCTTTCCTTCTCAGTCATTTGAAGAAAGCCAAGAAGGGGAAGGGGAAGAGGCAAAATTGGAACTCTACCACAATCCTGAAAATAACGTTAGAATTAAATGTTGAGGAATCGTTGATGAAACCCATTACTCTCTGGCTGCAGTGCCCAGGCTCAAAGGATCTTCGTAGGCATATTAATACCAGCAATGAACAGCAGTTGAGTGTTCATCACGTGTTATAAAGCAATCTCATGGATCCTGAGGAGGATGCTGGAGCTTAGCTTCTTCACCATCTGTTGTACTCCTTCTAGGATGATTTTCAATGCAATAGTGGCTGAAAAGATGAAAACTACTTTTCCCAAAGTGCTTTGCAGCTATGATCTGGATGTGATTTGCATTCATTTAAGACAGCAGTTCTCAACCTGTGGGTCACAACCCCTATGAGGGTCAAATGACACTTTCACCGGAGTCGCCTAAGACCATCAGAAAACACATATTTCTCATGATCTTAGGAACCCAGACACCCCTCCTCTATCCATCTCCAGGCGGGTCTGCCCACATGCAGACACCCTCACATATGAGTACCAGGCGTAAAGACTGTTACCCATGCTACGCCATGCTTCAAGACAAAATTTCATTTATTTGTAATTAGAAATAAATATTTCACAATCTATAATTACATGTTGTTTTGTGATTAATCACTATGCTTGAATTATGTTCAGTTTCTAACAATGAAAATAATCCTGCATATCAGATATTTACATTATGATTCATAACAGTAGCAAAATTATAGTTATGCAACGAAAATAATTTTATGGTTTGGGGTCACCACCACATGAGGAACTGTATTCAGGGATTGCGGTATGAGGAAGGTTGAGAACCACTTCTCTAAGCTGATTCATTGGACCCTGAATTCCTTACTGAGGGAGACAAGGACTGGTAAGGGAGACATCCATTTTCCCAAGACAGATACAGTCAGTCTAACAGTTGTGATGATAGGGACTACATCACAGTAGACTTTAAGACAACAGTCTGGTGTTCTGGTCCTTGTGTTACAGGCAGTACGATCCTAAGTTCAGAGTTGGGGCAGTGGTGTTCTCTTCTGAACCCAGCTTGAATTTCTGGCAGCTCCCTGTTGATGTGCTGCTCCAACTACTTTTGAAGTTTCTTCAGCAAAATTTTACTTGAGTGTGAAATTCACAGACGGTTAGATAATTTTCATTTGCCATTGGGTCACTTTTCTTTGGAATGAGTACAAACATGGATCTCTTTGAAATTTCTTGACATAGATTAGTGTTTCCAGTGCTTCAACAACTTTCTAAAACATTCTAATTAGTATTTCATAACTTCCTAGAGCTTTGTTTTTAGCTAAATCTTTCAGTGCAACTCGGACTTCTTCTTTGAGCACCATTGGTTCTTGATCTTATGCTACCTCTTGACCTGGCTGGTCATCAGCCATTCTTTTTGGTGCAGTGACTCTGTGTATGCCTTTCATCTCCTTTTGATGTTTCCTGCATCATTCAATATTTTGCACATGGAGTCCTTCAATGTTGTAACTCAAAACCTGAATTTTTTTCTTCAGTCTTTCAACTTGAGATGTAATGAGCATGTTCTTCCTTTTTGAGTTTTGAACTCCAGGTCTTTGCACCCTTCATGATAGTTCTTTGTGTTCTTGAGTTTCCCTTTGAAAACTCTGTTCAGTCCGTCCACTTCCTCATTCCTTCCA
>NW_022111363.1:7336296-7338451 GCF_000313985.2 Echinops telfairi
TTATTATACAGAAATCCCACTACTTGGTATATAGCCAAGATATACATGAGCAGTGACATGAACACACATGTGCACACTTGCATCCGTTGCAGCATTATTTACAATGGCAATAAGATGGGGATAAACCTATTCCCCTTCAATGAATGAATAGACAAACAGAGTATAGTGCATACATACAAAGGAATAAAGAATAATTAAAATACTGTGAAACATTATATAATACAGATAAATCTGGAGGACATTATGTTGGGTAAAATAAGTCAAAATCACAAGGACAAATATTGTATGGTCTCACCATTATGAGAAGTCAAGAATATGTACATACAAAGCATTTCTTCTTGCTTACCATGGGTGGGAGGGAGTGGACAAGAGAATAACTTTCTAGATGGCAGATACTTGTTAACTTCTGTTCATGGGAAAGATAATATCCAAAATGGGTAAAGTGTGCACAATCAATGAAGACACTAAAAAGTACAAAAGAAAAAGGGAAAATTTTAGTAAATGCTGTAACATAGACAATTTTGCAACAACAGCAATAACAATGAAAAATATGTGTATAGTAACATAAGGAGATCTATATGCACATATGTGCCTACAAGTACATGTGTGTGCATGCACAGGTATGTCTGCGAGCATACTTAAGAAAACAAACAAAACCAGACTCACAGCCATTGAGCGGATTCCAACTCATAAGGCCTGTATGACAAACGAGAACTGTGTCTTTGCGTGTCCAAGGCTAAAAATCTCTGCTGCCCTTGTAGTTAGCCACCAAATGTATAACCCACTATCCATATGAATATGCCATACATGAGGGGGTACCCCCTCCCCCCAAAAAAGGAGAAAAGCCCCTCTGGGCGGAGCTTTTGTAGTACGCACTTTCCCTCTCTGCCACCATCAGCAACTCGTTCTGAGTTAGTGCACCCAATGGGAAGGTTCTCTCTGGTCACAGTGAATTTTTTTCATAAAAGCAGTTTCACCCAAACCTCCTTTTTTGTGATGGCTCATTTAAGAGAACAGCAGGTGGCTGTGAAATGTTGTTTCCTGCTCGGAAAAAATGGTGCAGAAACTGTTGTGATGTTAAACACAGTTTACAAGGACAGTACTTTGGGAAAAACTAAAGTCTTCGGGTGGTTTTCTTGTTTCAAAAAAGGCAAAATGTTGATTGATGACAAACCTCATTCTGGACATCCATCAACTTCCTGAATGGGTGAACATGTCAACAAAATTCATGTACTTGTGCTCGGAGACCGATGACAGACCTTTGAAGAGATGGGGAAGTTGACTAGACTGTCTTGGGAATTTTAATGGAAGATTTGGGAATGAGAAGGGTCGCTGAAAGATTTGAGCCTTGGGTTTTGACTGACAAGGAAAAAGAGCATAGAGACACACCGTGCATTGAAAGAATAACTCCAGAGTGACCCAGACTTTTTTCCCCAAGGTCATTACTGGTATCATGACACGGTGCTATTTTTATGACCTGAAAAGCAAACATCAATCAAACCAGTGGAAGATGCCATCATCACCTCAAAAGCCCCCCAAAAGCCTGTCATGTGAAGTCAAAGATCAAGATGATGCTCATTTGGTTTTTTTGATGTGAGGGAGATAGTACCTTTGGAATTCATTCCACCAGCTCAGACTGCTTGCTCATCAAGCTTTATATATAGAGGTGCTGAAAAAATTGCATAATGGTGTGCAACAACAAAATTCTTATTTGGAGGGAGAGAGTTGAGCACATCCTGGCCCACCAAGACTTTAAGACGATATCCTTGCTCAGAGCACCCAATGCACAGAGAGGACCATACAGCTGGCCCCACTATGAGACATGACATCCATCGCTGACCCATAGCCCTACAGGGGGCAACACTGGAGACACAGTGTGGAAATTGCACCTGACCCACCACACTGAAGAAAACACTAAGGGCATGCAACAGAACAGCAAAGGATGCACGCAGAGCAAGGAAATCCTGAGGGAGTACCAAAAATAGACTTTGGGGCCAGGATGTGGCACTCCATCAGACTCAACCAGAAAGCACTCCTAAAGGTCAACAAACAGGCCTCGAAATATTTATAGGCTTTTCTTTTTTTTAATTGTCATTTTGTTGTTGTTGTAGTTTGGTTTTGTTGCTTTGTTTTGTTCTGTCTTGTTTTTGTGCAT
>NW_022111363.1:7339444-7342502 GCF_000313985.2 Echinops telfairi
CCCTTCAGGACCAGTGGTGAGAGTGGAGATACCAGGAGGTTGGAGGGAAGGTGGGGTAGAGATTACAAGGATCTATATGTAACCCCCTCCCTGGGGAATGGACAACAGAAAAGTGGGTGAAGGGAGATGTCAGACAGACATGACAGAATAATATTAATTTATAAATTATTAAGGGTTCATAGGGGGGGTGCAGGGAGGGAGGAGAAAAAATGAATCGCTGATACCAAGGGCTCAAGTAGAAAGAAAATGTTTTGAGAATGATGAGGGCAATTAATGTACAAATCTACTTGACACAATATATGTATGTATGTATTGTGAAAGAGTTGTACGAGCCTCCAGTAAAATGATTTTTAAAAAAGAGCTATAAGAGCCCCCAATAAAATTAGAGGGAAAAAAGTCTGATTTGTGGCAGATGGGGGACTGGTTTTACCACCATGACAATGCACACGCTCATGCTACCATCTCAGCTAATTAATGTATGGAGCAGTACAAATGGCTCAGTGCAACTAACTTCTGTGAGACAGCTAATACACTGATAGTCCTTCAAGTCTTGAGGGCTACCAGGTGCAAGTCAAGGAAGCAGACAGCTGAATCCTCTCTAGAGCAATTCAGTCAATCTGGCCACAGGCAGCAAACAACAAGGCAGGTCACCAATAGTCAGCCAGATGACAGGGTCTGACAGTCCCCAGCTCAAGCGATGTATACTCCAGTAGCGTGGTGAAGCAGGTCTTGAAGGAACCCCAAACTACAGCAACACAGCCAACGGTTTGGGTGTCCCACATGCAGTGTAGCTCGCAAGTTGAAGAAGAGAACCAGCTAAGGTAACTGCACACTGGTCTGATCAACAAAGAGCAAGAGACCAGAAACGTCAGGCTTGCCGAACCATTATCTCTCCACCCTTCAATTAATCCCACATGTGTTCATTGGCCAAGTTGGCACAAAAACCTGCCTATCACACTACTGTTCCTTAGCATATCTTCCATTTGGGTCTATTGCTTCTGAAGGCCATAATTTCTGTCCCTCTAACCTATTCCTAAAGAGTCCTGCACTCTTCATGTTATACCACATCAAAATGGAAGATTGGGTGTCCTCCAGGACTCAAATCATGTTCCTTTTCATTGTTCTGGAAGTTTGAAGAACAAAAAGAAACCTAAAGAGGCAAGATCAGGGCTTTAGGGTAGATGGAGTAAGGTTTCCCCAGGAAATTGTCAAGGGCAGCCCTCACTGGTCTCTAAGAATGAACAAGGACATTGTTGTGATAGGGGAAAAATTTTTCTTGGGCAAAATTTTTGGCTCACCAATGCAGTTTGCAATTTTCTTGAAACATCTTCATAATAAACCCCCATGATCATACTGTGTCTTTTGAAAAGTAATTGATCAGGATGACTTTTTGGAATCTCCGCCACCCCAAAAGAAAAACCAAAAAACCAAAACACAGTCACCATAACCTTCTGAGCTTACTCCTCTGCCTGGCATTTAGCCCATGAAATCCACTCTAAAGTTACCATTTTGATTGGACCTAGCTTTCTGCATCAGATTGGTAAATCCAGACTCTTTCCAAGCTAAGGTTTATTTCATAAGATCACCTTTATGATCATCTTGCTTAAAAGACTGATGGAAATATCAGCTCTTTTGGCACTCATCAAGCCAAAAGTTTGCGGAAGTCAAGATATTTGCTTAACAAATTTTTTTTGGTGATATTTGCTTAAAATTGATAAGGTTAAACAAACCATGCTTGATCCTAATTTCAGTAGCTGTCAGTAGTAATGTTATGGTCTTCTACCACTTTCTCTGACTTTAGTCAGTTTCTTCATTGTGGGAGTTACTTAATTTGTTGTCAATTTGAAACTTAAGAGTGAAGGGGTGGAATTTAGCCTGTCCATCAGGTCACAGCTTGATGACTTCATTTGGAGGCTCAAAGGAGATAAATAGCTCGCTGGAGGCAGGACACAGGCTCTCTCCCTGTGAGAAGACACATGAAGAGAGGCTGATGGAGCCAGACCTCTGGAGCCGGAGAAGCCATGTGGAAACCCCTGCCCACACTGAGACACTTACACTGCCACTGGATCCACAAGACCTCCCACCCACTGGCCTGTGATCTTCCTGCATTCAGCATCATTGCGTGTATTTTGCGAGTCTGAAGAGGACTTTATAGATTGGTATTGGGCATATGGGCTAATATCGGGCTTATGGACTTGATTTAGACCGGACTGGGATATTTTCTCAATATTCAATTGCTCTTGTATATAAAGCTCTTTCTTATGCACATATGAGTGTCTATGAATTTGTTTCTCTAGTCAACCCAGACTAACACATTCGTTCTTTGAGGCTAATGCTATTCCCATTCTTGGCTCATTGTTGAAGTCTTCCCAACCTTTTTTAAAATACTTGAACATCTGAAAAGTGTAGTTTCATGTTAGCATTCCCAAACACTCATTGCAAAGCTTCAGTGATTTGCTAAACTGGGAATGTGTTAACAATTTCATATTAGTCCTAACCTCAAAACAAATTTTTTGTCATAGCACAATGAGAATCCTATTTGTTTTGCCTCTACAATTTTTTATTAATCATTTTATTGGGGGGCTTTTATAAATCTCATAACAATCCATCATGCAATTATATTGAACACATGTAGATTGTACATATGTTGCCATTAACATTTCCAAAACATATTCTTTCCACTTGAGCCCTTGGTATCAGCTCCTCTCTTTTCCCCTCCCTCCATCACCCTCCCACCCTCGTGAATCCTTATCAATTATGTTATTATTGTTATTGCGTGTCTTATACTGTTGTTGTCTCCCTTCATCCACATTTCTGTTATTTGTCTCTTAGGGGGTGCTATATACCCAATCTTATAATGGGGTCTCCCTTTCTCCCACCTTCAACATCCGCCTACCCTCATGATAACACTACTCCCACTACTGTTCCTGAGGGTTTTATCTTTCCTGAATTCCATGTGTCAAGAGCTTTTATCTGTACCAATGTGTGTACTCTGGTCTAGCTGGATTTGTAAGGTGGAACTGGGTCATGGTAGTGGTGGGGGGGTGGGGGGGTGACG
>NW_022111363.1:7342700-7359612 GCF_000313985.2 Echinops telfairi
CAGGCTGGTGTGCTTCTTCCATGTGGGCTTATTTGTTTCCCTGCTAGATGGCCGCTTATTTAACTTCAAGCTTTTAAGACCTCAGATGCTATATCTTTTGATAGCTGGGCATCATCAACTTTATTTTACCACATTTGCTTATGCACCCATTTTGTCTTCAGAGATCATGTCAGGAAGGTATCAAAGAGTGCCAGGTTATTAGAACAAAGTGTTCTTGTGTTTAGGAAGGCCTTGAGTGAGTATCTTATCTTTTGAAGGTACTGCTATGCGATCTTTGCAGAAACTGAATAGAAAGCATGATTACCAGTCAGACCTGGTGGAACAAACTTCAAATGCACTATGAATCAACATTTTTGACTGTTCGGGAAGTTGATGGACATCCAGAATAAGGTTTGTCATCAATCAACATTTCACCTTTTTTGAAATAAGAAAACCATTCTTATACTTGAGTTTTTCCTATAGTGCTGTGTCCTTGTAAACTGTGTTCAACATCACAACAGTTTCTGCAGTATCTTTCCTGAGCAGGAAACAAATTTCACAGCCTCCGCTGTTCTCTTCAATCAATCATCACAAAAAAATGAGATTTGAGTGAAACTCCTTTTAGTAAAAAATTCACTGTGACTAGAGAGAACCTTCCCAGTGATGCCACTGAGTGCACTAACTCAGAATGAGTTGCTGAATGGTGGCTTAGTGAGAAAAATGTGTACTTTAAAAGTTATGCTTTGCCCGGTGCAATTCCGGTTTGGTGGGGAGGGCACCTACTTGTGTAACAAAACTCATAGGGATCACAATTATGGAGACTTTATAGACAGACACAAATACTCTGTGGGATTGGTTTCCTGGATCAAAAGACTTAGGACCACAGTCTCACAGGACATTTCAGTCAATTGGAATAATAAAAATCTAATGTTTTCCAGCCTGTTTGGGTGAAGAGCATCTGGGATACTAGTCCTAGTCTGTAATCATCTGGACTCAAAGAGAAAGGAGGGAATCAAAGGCTCGTGGAAGAAACTGGTCCACAGGACTACAGCCCACATGAACAATGGCCTCTTTGCACCTGAGACCGGCCTAGTGAATGTCCAGCTACCACTACCTACCATTTGGAGCATAAATATACAGTAATAGAAAATCCTAGATAGAATGGAAGAAAACTGAATTTTTGATTCTTTAAAAAGGCCAGACTGACTGGATTGTGGCAAGAGGAACCCCTGAGACAGCTGCTGTGTAATAAGCTTTGAAACCAGAATCAGAGCTACTCCCAAAGACTACTTTGGAATGAAATAATAGATTGACTTATAAAATAAACAATATCACCTATGAGTCAAGTAGTCCCTTAAACTATCAACTTTATAAGGATAAGACCAATGGTCAACCTTTACCCAAAAGCAAAGAAGAGAAGGCAAGAATGGCAAGGGAAGTTATATCAATGGAAACAGAAGAAACAGAATGAAAATAATAATGTGAAAATTGTAAACAATCTGTGTAAAAGTTGCAAAATGGAAACCTAATGAGCTGTGGAAATTTTCATCTCAAATGTTATAAAATTTATGTTTTAAAAGAAAAACAATGAGACAGATACAATTTAAGTACCTTGTCCAAGTTCACAGAGCTAATTAATTTGGAGTTTTTGTTCCTGAATTATGGTAAATGTATACATATATAAGATCACACTTGTCATGTTATCATCTAACCATGTTTGAGTTTATACTCCAGTGGCATTAGTGATCACCTTAATGTTATGCAACCATTACTTCTAATTCCAGGACTTTTTCATCACCTCAAACAGACCCTCTGTACCCATTAACTCCCCAACTCCCTTCCTAATCTATTTTCTGTCTCTATGAATTTGCTTTTTATTTCATTTTTCTTGTAATTAGAATCATGCAAAATGTGCTGTTTATTGCGTTTCACATAGTGTTGTCAGTGTTCACCCATGCTGGAACAAGTATCAGAATTATAGTTCTCTAAGCAACCGAATATTCCATTGTATGTATATATCACATTATGTTTGATGAACATTGGGCTGTTTTCACTTTTTTTAAACCTGTGTGAATACTGTTGCCATGAACATTGATATGCAGGTATCTGAGTACCGACTTTTAGTTCAGGGGTACATCTACAAGTGGTGTCATATGGCAATTGGATATTTAACTCTTTGAGAAACCCAAAGCTGGGTTTAGAACTCAGGAATTGTGCATGGGTTCAATCACTGCTCACCATCCAGTCTGTCAAACCACGAGTTTTTGTGTGTTTTTTCCCTTCTTCTCTCTACTATAAAACGTTAATCTCTGAAGATATTGCAGTGAGAAACAAAGTGGGAAATCCTTAATTTTCAAACTCCTGACTTGCAATAGAGAGTAATAGAGTTATGAGTACATTCAAATAGTGGTGTATTTTGCTACGGGCTTGCCTTGCAGAGAGGCATATAACTTTTAAACAGTAAGTCTGTATCAAAAGCAGGTTATAAACATGCTGGTTGCCAAAAGGATTCAATTCAAATTTAGATTTACACATAATTCAGTCAAAATATTGATATGAATGAAAGAAGACGCTAAGAAAGAAGGAAGCTGCAAGTTAGTCAATAGACCCTCATCTTTTGTATCATGAGTCCTTTGATCTGGGCCCCAAGTCCCCACCAATCCCCAGACCAGAGTCTTAAGTGACTGTAACACTCTTCTCTCTTATTGGGGTTTCTGCCCAAGGACAGAGAAGAAGGGACGAGTAGAAAACTTAAAAGGAGATAGCTTTCCCCCCTGGAAACATCGTCCTAGTGCTGCGCTGGGAAGAACTCGATGGTGAGGCCATGTGAGACGTCTGATCACTGCTGACTGAGGAAGAGAACTCTTGAGGAGCCAGACCCTTCCAGTCGAGTTTTGATCTGCTGTTGGCAGAAGAAAGACTCCAGGGATATTAATATTGGATAAAGGCACAGACGCGCTAGAGCCATAAATACGCCCCAGCAAGGAAGTCTGGCTCCAACGTTTCACGGTCGAGAATGACTTGAAGCCGCGGACTCCAGGTGACGCATAAAACCAGAGCACAGGAGCGAGAATAATGAATCATTAGTGAGAAAGATACCAACATGTCCTCAGGGGGAAGATGTTATTTTCTTTAGAGACATATGTGTTTGGACATGTCCCTCTGAGGCTTATTCCCTTCGATCAAAAACTGTCTTTTATAATATCAAAGAAGGTCTAAGTACTGAGGACCCACCTGGCTGGACCACGTGTTTACCCTGGAGGTAACGTGGAAATCACCAGCACACCGGTTGCTTTCAGTCATGTCTTCCTCGTGGCAGCCCCCGTGCATCAGAGGAAAAATACGGTACACGGGGCTTCACAGGACTGATTTTTCAGACGTCGATCACCAGTGCTTCCTTCTGAGGCATGTGGACTTGAACCTCCAAGCTCTGGTTAGCGGCTGAGCACTTGAACTGTTTACACCACCCAGAGACTCCGACTTGAAAGGACTGTATCCGAATCGTCGGCAAGCACTCAGAAGAATATGTTTGTGTGTGCTGAACTTGCGCACCTACATATTAAAATGACAGCAACCTCACCTGTTTATTTCAACCTCACAAGTTTTTTTGGAAATGTACTCTCAAAGGAAATCTCCAGGCAAATGGGGACTTGGAAGATACTCCCGTGAAGCACAGGTGCCAGGTGAATGGTTTCATTTGTTTTGAGGAAACAGGGTCTATGATCCTGTGCTGTCAATTCATTCATCAGGTGACATCTCCAGACACTGGCTATGTATCACGGAGGAATTTCTCCTCCAATCACTCAGTGCAATTCAAAATGTAGAGAAATGAAGAACACCTACTATCCATCAATAAAATCTGTATTCACTTCCTACTGTGTGCTATGTTCTGACGGAGACAAAAGACATATTAGTCACATAATTAATGTTGAAAAAGTAACAAAAACGAAAGAATTATAGGATCAGTAACTGTTTCTTCTCCTTCCCTCACTGCAGGAGAATTATTCTTTTTGTCCCTTGAAGTCAAACTCTGGCCTTCTGACACTGTTCAATGAAACATACGGGAAATTGATGTGATTTGCTTCAATGGAAAAGTTTTTAAGAACAGTTCCTTTCTTTTTAATGTAAAATTTTATTGTAGTGAATATATATATATGCCAATTCAACAAAGAGATATTTGTCAATTCTTGTAAAATTTTATTGTGGTGAATAAATATATATATATATATATATATATATATATTTGCCAATTCTTGCCTTCCCATAATCTCCTTTCCCTTTGAGTTAGTGGCTGGCCACAATAGTTCTGTTGTCCCCCTGCATACTAGAGTAAAGCAGCATGGAGATAATTCCTAGCTATGCTGAGAGACTTACACTATGTGTGAGAAACAAACTTTAATCAGCATAAAAATGTTATTGTAACAACTGATAGTTGGAGGCAGCCTTACAGCCTAATCTGACTGATGTAAGGCAACCTCATAAAAACTAACATTTATTGAGTGCTCTAGCATTGTGCTAAGGCTGTATATGCATTGCTTCATAACAAAGGCATGAGGTATATATTATTTCTATTTCATAGATATTTAATTGAGTCCCAGAGTTAAGTTCAGGCCATGCTTCTATTAAATGCTAGAGCTGATTTTCAGATTTGGGTAAGCTTGAATCCCGAGCCTCTAAGCTTATTAACTATTGCACCATACTGCCATTTGCAGTAGTTGGAATATAATCGCAGGTCAAGGGTATTTTAGGACTAGAGTTTAAATGCTCTGAGAAGCTTAGGTAGGGAGAGATCAATGTATACTAGAACTTCTTGGTAAAAGCTTCAGAGGAAAGGTGAGAATTTAAAAATGGATAGGTTAAAGAAGGGGGAAAAGGAAGCTACAGTGTTTTCTGACCTTTTGGAAGGAGGAAGGAGAGGAAAGACCTCATCTGTCGGGGAAATCAGGCACGATGATAGGTCTGCCAGGTCTAGAAATTGGTTTAGTCTACCCATAAGAACTTCACAGTCACAGAGGAACGATACGGCATTTACCCAAATTACTATCATAATTCAGGCAAGCTCCATTAAGAGGCATACAGGAGTTCTCTATAAAGTGTGTTAAGATGCATCAAACCAATCCTAAGCAGAAACCTCTTCACCACTGCATGCGAGGCGTTTGAAAAACTGAACCTGCTGCAGAAAAGACAGCCCAGTGACCCAGATCCAACATCCCCACGTACATAGCAGGATCTCTCCAAAATTCAGAAGGTGCTAGTGTAGAAATAATCCAATTAGACCAGTGGAATATGGCAGGAAGAACAATTCTCTTATTATCCATGATAAATCACAGCCCTATCAGACCAGAAGGGACTGGGAGATGAGAAGAGAGAGGTGGTGTATAGGCTATTTCTGTCTACCCCACCTCTGCGGGGGCGCTTACCACACAATGAAACTAAGGAGTAGCACACAGGCAAGTGCTTTGAAGTCCCACTTCCATCACTTCAGAGCTTCTGATTTAGGTCTGAAGGAGCACCCAATGTTCATTTTCTTATGAGGACTCATGTGGTTTTCATGTTGATAGTCTTTGAGCCATGAAAAACAACGACCAAAAAACCCTTTAGTGAATCAAGGGCTGATTTAAAACTAAATGAAATGCAGGGAATAATGCAACAAATTCCTTAAAGAGGTACCTCATGCTTTAATGAAGAGGCATAGTTCATAAAACTTAAATTCTATGTCCTAGTTTGGTGAGTAGCACCTTGAGTCTTAAACGCTTGTGAGCAACCCTCTAAACTATAACTCATGTGAAACAAAAGAAATAAACCAAGGACTAGATGAAGAAACTGGTCTACAAGATTAATGACTGCACAAACCATGATCTCATCTATCCTGAGACTACCCAAGTACTGCTAACAACATTTTGACCAAGGACACAATAGATGAGATTCCAGATAGGATAAGATGGAAATAAAATAAAATTCAAATTCGTTAAATAAAAAAAAAAAGACTTTTAGTGAATCACGAGACTAGAAGAAACCATAGGCTATTGCCCTGATTTCCTCGTGAAGTTTCGTATTCAAGCCACAACTAGAGGCTCCCTTTTAATGAGATGAACAAATTTAGTTATAAAATAGACAATAGAACTTGTGAATACCATGCTCCCTTAAAAAAATTCATGTAGTTCTTCAGGAGTGCACAGTTAGAATTTCAAAGAACATCTTTGAAAATTACTAAGTAACTGTGTTTTGTCTAACCTTTTATGAGATATGCTTTTCTTCGCTTAATCTTGATCAGGATGTTCTTGATTTTCCTGCCCTACACTGGTGCTTTTATGTAAGTACTTGGTTCAATGATGGCATCTAAGTGCTACCAAATTAGTGAGCAAACTAGCACAGCTACCCTGCATGCCCATAACTAAACAAACAAGGAAAAGAGACACCCAAGTGAAATGCACCAACACACCATAAGGTTCTGGAGAAAACAGAAAACCTTAGTTAACACAATTAAATTAGATAATAAATCACTACGATTGAGGTGATTCTGATACATATCAACCCTGCAGGTCAGAGAACTCCCCCTGTGGCTGCCTGAGACGGTAAATCTTTATGGGAGTAGAAATCCTCTTTGCAGTTAGCAGCCTGGCACATAACCTTCTCCATCACCAGAACTTCTTCAGAAACAAGATAGGGTGCCTTGAACAAGTGGTTACAACGCAGAGCCAGAAAACCTCTCCAAAGAGTAAGTGACACTGGATCTATGTGATCAGGAATTCAGATGATATGTATTTAAATACCTTCAACAAAAGAGCAAAAGAGCAAGGTAAACAGAGACAAAAATCAAGGAAAACACAAAGAACACAAACAAAATAGAAGAATTCAGGGAAAACAATCAATAACAAGTTGACAAAATAAACAGAATAAATAGACTTAGACGCCACATAAAAACAGCAAATAAAAATCTAAAGATGGATACAAAGATTTCAGAGATGGATAACACATTGGAAAGGCAAAATAATACATATAACTGAATTAATGGAAGACAGAACTTGACAAATCTACCAGAACTAATCTGTAAGAGAAACAACCAGGACATAAATAGATAAACAAACAAACAAATAAATTGAAGAAGTTATACGAATATTGTGAAATCATCAAAAGAAGTAAACTAGTCTGACTGGACTTTCAGACCAGACAGAGAACAAAAAGAAAAAGACCCAAAGTGAAAAAGAAAAAAACAGAAAGAGAAAATTGTCAAAGATTTGTTGGAAGAACACTTTCCAAGTATTATGAAAGACCAAAAGATGTGCTTTCATGAAGCTCAATGAGCCCCAAGCAACTACACCTCAAGAGAAAAATTCCTAGATATGTCATAATCAAGGAAGGCATAAACATAGTAAACATATATATATATATACACACTGAAAGATCCTCAAAATACATTAATCAATCTCTTATAGAATTGAAGAGAGAAATACACAATACTACTCAGAATAGCATTAGCCATTCTAATGCCATTTTTGTTGACTGTGGAATGATCCGCCTTCTTCCCCCTCTCATCTAGGAAAGTCCCACTAGTGGCTGATTTTACAGTGTACTCTTATGTGCCCAAGATCAGAGCATTGTAATTAATAATATTGTTCCTGTTGATGTCGTAACCAGGATATTACTATTCTTATTTTATTAGCCAGGTTGTTATAATCAATCCTGTATCCTGTAATGCTCACTAACTCTAAAGAATGTTAACATTAATTTTGTTTCTACTTTTGTCATCCCGGTGTGCTCCTATGAAATTCCCTGATAAATGATAAATGAGTTTTTGCCTTTATAAATACAGTGAGATGTCCACTCAGGACTGCAATCTAAAATGTTACTTTTAGATTCTCGCAGTCTGGTTATAATTGAATAAAAGACTCTTCTAAATTTCCAGACATTATAGTGACTATCATTTCTTTGAACCCACAAGACTACAATAATAGTAGTCTTGAAGAGTGCTTCAATACAGCACTCTTGAGGAAGGACAGCACATCAGGAATGATATGCAATAAAGACATAGAAGAACAATGTCTTTTATAATGAATGCAATTACAACTATGTCTTTAACAACTAATACAATACATTAAGCAATTTGAACTTCTAAACATATACAGGACATTCAACCCAACAAAAGCAATATATATATATAGAGATATTTTCTGGTACATATGGAACATTCTCTAGAATAGACATATATTAAGCCATAAATCAAGCCGTAATAAATTTTCTTTTCTTTTTAATTTTTAAGAAACTTTCTATAACTCATAAATGTTAAAAAATGAACGAACTTTTGAAAACAAAACCAGACAACAAAAAGATGCACAATAGAACACAATAGAGTCATATATTCTGAATTTGTCTGTTCAAAAAAATCCCTGTCATTTATATTACTCATGATATGACTTCTGTTACCCTACCCTAACACATTTCACAATTTGACAAGCAACGATTGCCCTTTTCTAAATTTAAATTTACAATAAGTGAAAGAGGACCAGACATTTTATTATGGCATTTGCAGTTGAATAAAGAAACGTTTAAGATTTTGAATATTTTAATTTAAAAATTTCACTCTCAAAGTATGAGGGACACATGCACATCAAAATTAAATGGATTGTGGAGCTTAAAAGTAACATTTCTCATCCTATTTTGGGGGGGCTTAGTCAGACTAATTTTTGTTACTTTTGCTTCCTGAGGTGAGTGATTGTATTGTTAGGTGCCTCAAGTCAGTTCCAATGTATAGTCATCGCTTGGACAACAGAAGCAAACACTGCCTGGTTCTGTGCCATCCTCGCAAGTGTTTTGTTTCAGCCTGTTCTTATAGCTAGTATTTCAACCCATTTCCTTGACAATCTTATTCTTTTTCTGACCTCCCACTTTAGCAATCATGATGTACTTTTTCCAGTGACTTGTTAACATTTCGGAAATACATTAGATGAGATCTTTCTATACTGCTTCTAAGGAGCAATCTGGTTGTACTTCTTCCAAAACAGAATTGTTTGTTCTTCTAGCAAAACATGAAATGTGGGAAACAGAACTGGGAAGAGAGTGTATGGGGATAAAGTCTCAACATTCATACGTTGAGGAGTCTGGGAGGCCAGAGCTCCTGTTGAGGGAACCTTTACGTTCGTGGGTTGGAGCTGCATCCCATTCATATTCTCCTAAGAAAAAATTATTCCCTTCGATGTCCCCACTGCCCCCACCATAATAATGCCAAATTTAATGTGCCGTTTGAAAACACATGGTTGCTTACTATAAACTTGAATGTCAACTGTTTGAAGACTATCTACCTGAAGGTTGTTTGCCATCAAAAGCAATCAGACCCCACTATCTGCCCCACTCCCTTCTGATAAGGATCATAGAGTATTCCACTGGAGAAGAGCTGAAAGACACCTAAGGTCAAGCCAGCTCAGAGATGACCAAGGTTAGGCTGCCACCTTGACACTAGAGCCTGCCCATCTAGTTTTGTATGTGCTTTCCGATCACATGGATGCCTCTAGTGCCTCCCCTTCCTATTGTGGGAGTACCCCTGACTCATCCCCCTCCTGTTACATGTATGCCTCTAGTATGAACCTTTCCTGTTACATATGAGCTTACCATGGCTTGCTTGCCTGAGATTATATAAGTCTGTGAGAGAATAAAACATGGTGTCATTCTGGTTCCTGTCATCATGAAACAGGTGAGCCCTTGCATGCTTTATCTTGTCTGATGTCTCTTTGATTTGCTCCTCAATACACAACCGGCCCTTGGACCCATCCATTTGTGGGGAGGCTGGTCCCTCACAATGGAACTTTAAGTATTCTTTGCCAGTATCACAATTTAAATATATTACTTCTTCTTTGGTTTTCCATATTCAATGTCCAACTTTCACATGCCTATGAGGCAATTGAAAATGCCATGGCATTTAATAAATATTAAAACATGGATGGTTTACAAATCATTTTCTCAAACCCCAACACCATACGATTAAAAATCAATAATAGGAAGAGCAAGGGTAAAAATTAAATATATGTAAACTAGTCAACATCCTACTTAATAACTAATGGGTAATCGAAGAAATAATGAATAACACTTAAAATTCTTTTAAATAAACAAGAACAAAAATATAACCTTCCAAAACCTTTGGGATGTAGCAAAAGCATTTTATAGCAATAAAAGAATACATCAAAAAAGAAAAAAATACTCAAAATCAACACCATAACCCAACATTTTCAACAATTACAAGAGCAACAAAATAAACCTTCAGCTGCTAGAAGAAATAATAAAGATTAGGGCAGAAATGAATGACTTGGTAAACAGAAAAAAACAGGAAAAAATTATAAGACAAAACATTGGTTCTTTGAAAGGATTAACAGAATTGACAAACCACTGACACTAATGAAAGGAAAGTAAGGAGATGAAAATATCAAGAATAAGAAACAAAAACAGTGACATCCCAACAGAAGCAATTGAAATATGAACAATAATAATACAATACTGTGAAATTCTGTACTCCAACTCCAACAAAATTGAAAACCATTGTGAACAGCTTTCTAAAACCATACTACACATCTCAATTAAAATACACTGATGTAGAAATCCTTAACAGACCCATAACAAAAGAAGTAGGTGAGGCCATTTAAAGTTCCAACAAAACAGTTCAGGACCAAAGGGCTTCACGAGGGCTTCACCAAACATTAAGAAAACTGACACCAATTTTACACAAACTATTGTAAAATATGGAAAAACGGGGCAAACCCCAAATTAATTTTATGAAGCAAATAGAATCCTGATACTAGAACCAGGGAAAGATATTGCCATAACAGAAAATTACAGATCAATATCCCTACGAACATAGACTCAAACATTCTCAATAAATCTTAGCCAATAGAATTAATCAAAATATTTAAAAAAGTAATAATAACACATCAGGATCAAATGGGATTCATACCAGGTATGCAAGTATGGTTCAACATTAGAACCACTACATAAATAAAACAAAGGGTAAGAACTACACGATTATATCAATTAATTATGGAAACTGATTGTGGTAGCAATGATACAATTCTGCTTGATGTGATTGAACTATGGAATGACATGATATATGTATTAATTCCCAATTAATGATAACTTAAACATAATAATAACCTACCAGCAATAGTAGAACTGGTTCTAATCCTCAAATTTATGTAAAATTCCTCCAAGGTTCTTCAAAGTAAAAGAACTATGAATTGAACTAAATGGAATCTTCAAATAAAAAAGTGAACACAATTCTAGTAAACATAATAAAAAACTAAAAAATAAAAACAATAATGAGATGTCTTACACCAGCATCGATGGCAGACTTCCAAAAATAAAACTAATAATAACAAATGCTGGAGCGGGTGATGAGATGTTGAAAAGCTCCTACATTACTAGTAGGACAGTAATTGTGCAGCCACTGTGGAAAGCAGTATGATTCTTTCTGAAACAACTGGGAATAGAAATTCCATATAACCCAGAAATCCCTTTGTTGGGTTTATCCCCTAAAATAATAAGAGCCCCGATATCAATAGATATAGGCACACCATGTTTTTCACAACACTGTTCACAATATCATGAAGATGGAATCAACCTAAAAGCCCTACAGTGGGAAAATGGATAAATTAACTTTGGGGCAAACACAAAAAGGAATACTATGCATTGCTAAATAATAATGATGACACTATGAAGCACTTCATAGCATGGATGGACTTGGAAAACATTATGCTGTTGAAATCAATCACATGAGGACAAATATTGTATGAAATCACTGTTATAAGACCAAGACAAATATCTTCATACTACAAGAAAAAAAATGTTGGTTACCAGCATCATGGGAGAAGGGAGAGAAGGTGAAGCTATAGGCCAGAAGTTACACAAATGTTAACAAGCGTGAAGGGGAGGATAGGATTCTGCAGCAGGACACAGAGAATCAGAGTGGGGCTGGACAAACTGAGAAGATTTGAAGTAGTGTAAGTTGCTGAATACAAAACTCACTATCTGAAAATTTGAACCCCCAAGTAATTAAACATTTTAAATTTAAATACATAAATAAACAAGTTAAATACATAGGGCCAGGAAAAGAAATTTGAAACTCACTCAGGGAAAATTAACTAGAAAAGGGAACCAATAAGATTGACCTCTGATTTCTCAGTCAAAACTATTCAGGCAAGAAGACAGTGTAAAAAAGAAAGAAAAAAAAGAAAGGAAAAAACACTTGATAACCAAGAATTATATTTCCAGGAAAATTGATCCTCAAATACAATAGTAAAATGAGACATTTCCAAATAGACATATAGAAAAAGAATTCATAAAAACTGGACCAATCTTGTAAGAGATGCCAAAAGGCATTTTTTACCAGTGGTTCTCAACTTTCCGAATGCCGCGACCCTTTCATATAGTTCCTCATGTTGCGGTGACCCCCAGCCATAAAATTATTTTCATGCTACTTCATAACTGTAATTTTGCTACTGTTATGAATTGTAATGTAAATATCTGATATGCAAGATGTATTTTCATTGTTACTGATTTAACATAATTAAACATAATTAAAGCTTAGCGATTAATCACAAAACAATATGTAATTATATATTGTGAAATATTTACATGTTTTCCGATGGTCTTAGGCAACCCCTGTGAAAGGGTCGTTAGATCTCCCAAAGGGATCCGGACCCACAGGTTGAGAACCGCTGCCTTAGCCTAAGTATACAATGGTGAAAACAATGTGAGATTAAGACACATGCAAACATCACCCGGAAACCAGCCTAAACATAGGCATGTACTAAGTAAAGTAAGCTACAGGGCTGAAAACAGGGAACCAGAGATGTCAATCTGTAAATGAGAACAATCACAAAGCTCAAAGATGAAACAAACGGTAGAGTTAACAAATTTGCAAATGAAGGGGAAGTAAAAGTGATCTAAAGACAGAATGGACTGTTTTAAACTTGGAGGGAAAAAATAGAGCTGAATCTTGAAAAAAATCAATAAGCCTCATCAAAATAAAAAGAGAAAAGCCACAAAATCCTGCTAACATTAAAGCAACTGGAATGAATGAGATGATAAGAAAATCCATAAATAAAAAGAGCTCAGCAGAGAAAAGCACAAGGAACAAAGAAATCAGAAGCCATGCACACTTACATACCCAAAGGAGCGAAGAAAGCACCCAGTAAAATGGCAGCAGTAAATCCAACGAACCGTCACGAGACAGGATACCAGAATGGATAAGAAAACAGGAACCACCAATATGCTGTCTACACAAGACACACCTTAGAAGAAAATAGGCTAAAACCCAAAGGATGAGAAAGCATATGTCCAGCAAAGGGCAATGAAAAAGAAGCAGGAGAGACAAGTAAAATTGACCTTAGTGCAATAATCCACATAAGAGGAAAGACATTACATATCCATTAATAAGGCAATCAAATGAGGACCTAATGATGATTAATATCTATGCTCCCAGTAAAAGTCATCAAATACTGAATCAAACTTTAAAAGAATTAGAGAAAAACAGTACTCCAGAATAAGACTAGTAATTTTACTACACCCATCAAGATGAAGGACAGAACAATTTTGTTGAGACTCAACAATGAAAAAGAAGAGTTAAACACCACAATTAACAAAATTGACCTCAGACAAATACTGAATACTCCACCTCACAACAGCTCAATAAACTATCTTCCAGTGCACATGAAGCATTATCCAGAATGAATTACAGGGTAGGTGGTAAGGCGAGCTTCAATAAATATTAGAACACTGACATACTACAAAGTGTCATATCAAAATGCCATCGAGTTAAAAATAAACTATAGGAAGAAATAAACTACAAGAAGATCGGGGGTGGGGAGTGGGGGGGGTGTGGAGTCAAGTACATGAAAACTGAAAAACACCCTGTCCAAAAATTATTGGATAATGGGGGGGAAATTATAAATTAAATTAAAAATTGTTTCAATGAAACAAGAATAAAAATACTACACACCAAAACCTTTGGAAAATAGCAAATGTAGTACTCAGGGGACAATTTATAGCAACAACACACATACATCAAAAAAAGGAGAAAAGAACAAATTTGGCACCTTAGACCAACATCTTCAAAAACTAGAAAACCAACAGCAAAATGTAAAAGAGAGTAATGCTACCAGAAGAAGGGAGATAATTAAAATTTGAATAAAAATAAATGAAATAGAAAACTGAAAAACAACAGAGAGAAAGAACAAGACTAGAAGTTTATTCTAAACTGATTCTTTGAAAGAATTCATAAAATTGATCAACCACTGAAAATGTAATAAATTTTTAAAAAGATGCAAATAACATTCATATGGCATAAAATGTATAGCATCACTACCGGACCAACTGAATAAAAAGGATGATAAAAGAGTATGATGAAAACAGTATTCAAACAGATACGAAAACCTAGAAGAAATAGACAAATTCCTAGAAACACACCTCCTACCTAAACTATCACAGATTGAGGTTGAAAATTTGAGCAGATCCATTACAAAAGAAGAAATTGAGCAGGTCATTAAAAAAAATAATTTTTAAAAGTCCTGATCCAGATAATTTCACTGTTAATTCTAGCAAACATTCAGAGAAGAATATTCGTACTTAACATATACTAGAACAAAGAAAAAGAGGGTGGGTTCTTGAAGCGATTTTATGTAGGAAGCCTAACAGTGAAACTACAGCCAGGCAAGCTCAATCTCCTTTATGAACACAGACGAATAATTTCTCAAGAAGATTCTAGCCAATAGAATATAACAATATCAAAAAGCAAAAAAGGATGTATCATGACTAAGTGAAATTCATAGCATATATGCAAGGATGGCTCAACATCAGAAAAACAACCACAGAATCTACCATATAAATAAAACAAAAGAACCATATGATCATAGTGGTTGACGCAGAAAAGGCATTTGACAAAACCCAACACCCATTCCTGGTAAAAAATAGTCAACAAATAAGAATAAAAGGGGAATTCCTCACCATAATTAAGGGCATATACTCAAGATCAACAGCCAGCATTCTCTCACTGGAAAGAAACTGAAATAATTCCCTTTGTGACCTGGGGTCATGCAGGAATATCTTTGAACACCATTTGTTTTCAATATTGTGATGAGAATCTTAGCCGGTTATACGATAAGAAAGGAAATTAAAGGCATTCAAATTGACAAAGAAGAAGTAAAATTCTATTTGCAGTGACATGTATTTTTTTGGAAAATTACAAAGACTAACACAATTATTAGAATTATTTATGAGTCTACAAAGTGGCATGATACAAGATCAACTCACAAAACTCAGTTGGATTCCTTTACACTCACTAAGAGAACACTGAAAAGAGAATCAGGAAAACAATGCCATTTGCAATAGTCAAAATATAAAGATAAAATAATTAGGAATAAATCTAGTGAGAGATGAAAAAAAAAAGAGTGCAAAGAAAACTGCAAAAACATATAAGAATCCAGGAGAGACTTAAATGGAAGATTACATCATGCTATGGGTAGGAAGACTTAGCATTATGAAATGCCCTTACCACCCAAAGTATGTATAGATAAATGCAATAGTGATCCAGATTCTGTCTTCTTTCTTAAAGAGATGGAAAAACTGATGACCACCTATTACGTTATATGAATAATAAAGAGACTCCGAATAAGCATAAATGTACGACAGAAAAATAACAAAGTAGGTGGACTCACATTTTCCAATCTCAAACCTTATCACACACAGTCACAGTAGTCAAAACACCGTGATACAAACACAGACACATAAACCACTGGGGCAAAACTCTGAACCTAGAAGTGAATCCATCTGCCTTCGGACAGCTGATCTTTGGCAAAGGGCCAGTACACATTTAATAGGGAAGAGATAGTCGTCTTAACAAATGGTGGTGGCAAACTGGATGTCTATTTGAAATAGGATCCATAGCATACCCAATATAAAAACGAACTCAAGATAGAACCAAGTTCTAAGTGTAAAATCTAAAACTGTAACAATCATGAAAAAGGGGGGCTCAAATTTAGGAGCCCTAATACATGGCATAAATACGAGGAGGTACTCCCCCCACCAAAAATAAACAAACAAACTGGAACAAAGATCCAGCAGGCAGAGCTTTTGTAGTTTGATTTTTTCCCCACTAAGTGAGCATCAAGCAACTTGCTCTCAGTTAGTGCGCCCAGTGGCTTCACCCGGGAAGGTTTTCTCTGGTCACAGTGAATTTTTTTGTAAAAGCAGTTTAACTTGAACATTGTTTTTGGTTATGGTCACTTTAAGAGAACAGCACAGTGAGCAGCTGTGAAATTTTGTTTCCTGTTGAAAAAAATGCCGCAGAAACTGTTGTGATATTGAACACAGCTTACCAGGACAACTGCTATGGGAAAAACTCAAATGTTGACAAAAATTCATGCACTTGTGCTCACAGACCAACAATGGACGACTGAAGAGATGGGGAAGTTCTCTGGACTCTCGGAGCTCAGTTCAGAGAATTTTAACGAAGATTTGGATAGGAGAGGGGTCTCTGCAAAATGTGTGCCTCGGGTCCTGACTGACCAGGAAAAAAGCATCAAGTGGAAACGTCTTGCTTTGAAAGAACTGCTCCAAAGGGACCCATGATTTTTTTCCCCCAAGGTCATTACTGGTGATGAGACATGGTGCTGTTCTTACGACCCTGAAAGCAAACATCAAGCCCGTGGAAGACGCCGTCATCACCTCAAAAGCTCATCTTGTGAAATCAAAGGTGAAAACTATGCTCATTTGGGTTTTTTGATGTGAGGAGGAAAGAGCACTTGGAGTTCATTCCAACAGGTCAGACTATTAATCAAGCTTTCTATTTGGAGGTTTTTTAAAAAGATTGCATAACAGTGTGTAACACAAAAGGCCTTATTTGTGTCAGATGGGGAACTGGTTTTGCCCCCAAGACACCTGCTCATGCAGCCAT
>NW_022111363.1:7359931-7361637 GCF_000313985.2 Echinops telfairi
GTACCCCCTTGTACATTATTGAACATAACTAAAAATGCACCAACAGCAGAAGACAAACTAGATAACTGAGACTTCCTAAAAATTAAATACTATGTGCATCACATATTTCACCTAGAGAGTTAAAGAGAACTTAAATACTGGGGAAGAGTTTTTTAGGTAATGACATTGGACATACCAGACAAATCTTGAAAAATTATAGAAAACCTCAGTACATCAGTGACAAAATCTAATTTTAAAATAGGCAGAGGACATTTCACCAAATAAGATATTCAGGCAGTAAACAAACACATGAAGAAATTGTCATGATCAGAAATCAAAACAACAATGAGAGACCATCTCATCTCAGCACTAACAGCAAAGTTAAAAAAACAAAACAGAGAACAAATGCTGGTGAGAGTGTGGCATTACTGAAGTCCTAATATACAGATGGTGGGAATGGAAAATGGTACAACCACTGTGGAAAACAATATGAACCTTCGTGGAAAGGTTTGAAATAGAAATACCATATGATCCAGCAATTCCCCTACGAAGTATAGATGCTAGAGAAAAAAACCCTAGGGAAATCCCGTGACACCTCACAGACATACGTGCACTCCTGTTCATCACAGCATTATTCACAATAGCTTAGATGAAAACATGTAAGTGCCCTTCAGAGGATGTGTGGATAAACAAACTATGGCACATTCAAAACCCACTGCCATTGAGCAGACGCTGACTTACGGCCACCCTATAGGACAGGGTAGAGACTAATTCTTTACAGGAGGAAAAATCCCCATCTGTTTTCCACAGAACAGCTGTTGCTTTTGAACTGTTAACCTCACAGTTAGCAGCTGAATACATAGCCACACTGCCACGAGAGCGTCTATACACATTAAGCAATGTTAAAGTACAGCATTGAAGAAGAAAAGATTGCTATCAGGGAGGGTGAAGCACTAACTATAGTAAGTAGTAGATACACACCAACATGGGTGAAGGAAAAGGCAACATACAATAATTGGGAGGTCAGCACAAAGTAACTAAGACAAAGGAAGTCACTGAGAGGACCCCAAGCCTTAAAAGCAACATAGGTAAACATATATACATATGTATATACATATATGTATACATACATATACAATCCTGCAATAATAGTAACACCAATGATCTGAGTGCCTACAGAAATTGAACAGATGTGGGAAGGTAAATGGCCCTATACCTATAAACACATATAGGTTTTGCAGAGAATATTTCTACATATGCTATAAATATGTCCATGAATATAGTGGAACATACAGGAAGCAAAGTAATGAATTTTTTTTTACCCATAACTTAACTCTTTGATGGAATGTTTTGCTGGGGGCTCAGGATCATAGTCCTGAGGACATTCAGGTCAATGGACACAAACTAGTCATGGTGAGTAGTGACAGGGGTCTTAGAAGCTTGTGAGCAGCTATCTAAGACAACTATCGATCTCTTCCCATCTGGATCCAAGAAAAATGAAGAAATCAAAGCTGCATGGGAACAATTTTTCCCTTGTATTTTTCTCTTAATTTTGATATTTGTAATTTTTAAAAGCTTTTATTATAAGTGGACTGAAGGTTTACAGACCAGATTACCAGTTTTACATTCAACAATTGATACACATTTGTTTCATCCCATTCAGTGCAATCCCCTCAATGTACCATCACATACCTTCTTTCTTATGTTTCCTGTTTCTATTCTTCTTT
>NW_022111363.1:7362569-7371759 GCF_000313985.2 Echinops telfairi
GGAAATACAGGCAGGAAATGGGATGAATGCTGTTGTGTTGTGGAGTTGTAATCAATGGTGTGAAGCAGAGTGTGCAAGAGTTGTTGAATGGAAAACTGAGATGGTCTGCAAGCCTTCACCCAAATCATAAGAATCAGTTAAAAAAAATCAGTGATAGACAAAAGGGAATGGAAAGGGATACTCATGAATCTCTGAAATTATAGACAGATCAGGTGTTTATTTATGTGCATCACCTCTAATGAAAATCCATATTTTCATCAGATAGTTAAAGGAGCTGTAATTCAAAATGCTTAAGAATAGCCAAGCCAGAGGAAGTGTTTTCTACTTGGATGCTAAAGAAGGCTGAAATTTCAGCATCTGGAAGTGTGAGGAGATAATATTGGCAATAGCAATGGCCTGGGCAAAGGGACAGAAAAAACAAGACTTCTGATTGGAGAGCGTGGGTGTGGGTGGAGTGGGAGGTGCATACAGGAAAAGTGTTGGGAATGATGCCAGGAAAGCAGGCTGGGACAAGCCCTGGAGCGCCTTGGATGTCAGTTATTTGTAAGGTAGGAAGAAGCCATAAAAAAGCTACAGACAGAAAAATGACTTGTCAGATCTACACTTTAGAAAGATAAAACCATCCAGGTGTGCGGGATGGATTGAAGGATGGATGCAGTATGTTGGAGATATTAGATGGAAAGTCATCATTGGTTTTAGCCAGAAGACTGCGTACGTGAAAAGCATGTAACAAAACCATTCTGGAAGAAGAAATGACAATACTTGACAACTAATTGGATATAAGATGGAATAAAGGATGACCAAGTGAGGTTAACTGACAGAGAAAGGAAGTGTCTACATTAGGAAAAGATAAAACAAGTGTAACCAGAAGTAATTTTATTGAACCATGATTATGTTTCAGGCACTGTGAGTGATGATTTGGATCTCTTTTAATATTGTCCAGTCTATGAAGTAGGTACTTTTACTTTCCCATTTCACAGATGAGGAAATGAAGACATGACAGTGAATTCCCTATGGCCTCGTGCTGCACACAGCTACCTATCGTGTTTGACTTACCCAAAGCTTGGAAATTCAAGTCTCCCCTGAGGTGTTCGACTCAGACACACATGGGTGGCCATGAGTCGGAGCTGACTCGACCAGAGTGCATTTGGTTTACGGTCATAGCAAAAGCAGAAGGGATCTGAAGTTGGGATCCGGGTCTGTAAAATTTAAAAGTGCAACCATAACAAAGTAAAAAATAAAACTGGAGAGTAAAAAAGAGCCCGTACTCTTCCCCAGTAGAAAATACTGTTCTGATAAAGCCAGCAATGAATACATTTGGACTATTTTAATATATTATTCGAACATCCCTGTGGTTATGTCTACAATGTACAGGAAAAAATAGATTGCAATACCATGTAAAGAAAATAAAAATTGTCACAACTGGACCAGTGGACAATATCATGACAAGTGGAGTAAAGATGAAAAGTGTCAAGGTTTGCATTTTGCTTAGATCCACAATCAATGGTCTTGGGAGCAACCATCAAGAAATCAAATCGTGTATTGCATTGCACAGATCTCTTTACAGTGTCGAGTAGCAAGAATGTCACATTGAGGACTAAGGCACAGCAGACTGGAGCCATGGTGCTTTCAATTGCCTCATGTAGATGTGAATGTTGGATAATGAGTAAGACTTGAAGTATACTCGATGCGTTTGACTTATGGTATTGGGGTGGAACACTGAAAATATCGTGAATGGTCAGAAGAACTAGAGCCAGAATGTCCCTTAAAAGCAAGGACTGAAAGATGTACTTTGGGCATGTTATCAGGAGAGACCAGTTCCTGGAAAAGGACATCGTGCTTGGTAAAGCAGAGGGTCAGTTAAAAGAAGAAGACCATGAACAAGACTAATTGTCACAGTGACTCAAGGATGACAACACTTGTGAAGATGGCATAGGACCACGCAGTGTTTTGTTTTGTTCATAGGGTCTGAGTGAGTCAGAGTTGAGACTTCCCCACCCCTAATCAACAAAAAATGCCTATGACTATCTCATTTGAGAAAGGGTAATCTTTGTTATGTAAATGAGGCATAGTTAATGTGGGGCTTTGAATAAATCTCTTATACGATGAAAAAGGAGCATCTTAAGCAAGCAGATATTGGGGAAGATAAATGCCAAGCCACAAGGGTCTCTAAGAACAGTGAAGAAAACGGAAGAGCCAGGGACCCTCCCCAGATCTAGCACACAGAGAAAGCCTCCCCTTAGAGCCAGGGTCCAGACTCTGGACTTTGTTTCCCAAAGTAGAAGGTCATCGAAGATGAGCAGGCCCCTCATTGAGACAACTGACTCAGTGGCTGTACCAATGGGCCAGAACACAGTAACTCTTGTGTGGCTGTGCAGGACCTCGCAGTATTTCCTTCTGTGTACACCGGGTTGTTGTGAGTCAGAACTGACTGGATAGCCCCTAACAACAAACTGTAAGAAGATTAATGTGTTTGTTAAAGTCATTTACTTGTGGTATTTACGTTATAGTAGCACTAGATAATTAATGTCGATGGAATAAAATATCTGGAGCATAAAATGCAGGCTGGCCTTGGCAAGGTAGCAGAATGGTCTGTCCTCCTAGAGAAAAGAGAAATAGAGGAGAATGAATGAAGATAAAGAGTTTGAGGGAGAGATAAAGGAGACATAGGCAGTTACTGATAGTAAATTGTCTTTGGTGGCAAAGCCTCCTTCAGAGTGAGGGAGACATAGGAGAGGGGCGATATTTTTCAAAAAGGACTGCTTTAGGGAACCCGGCAGAATCTCAGCACAGTTGGAGCAGTGCAGTGGGCCACTACTAGTTTTTTCTAAAAGAGGAAAAAAAAAAAGATGTTATTCATACAAAACTGCCATTATTTTTAGTTTTATTAATATAACTGTAATAGCAGCCTAGGGTATGTCCATAGGGCTGCAATGATTAGTTTAGCAGTGTAGTGTGTTTTTTAATTACTCCATTCTTTTGAAAATTATTACCCACCTGTTGGACTCTGCACCTAGTATTGTTGTTAGTTGCCATTAAGTCAGCTCTAACTCATAGTGATCTTGCATACAACATAAGAAAATAATGCCCAGCCCTGTATATTTTCATAACCATTGCTGTTTGGAGTCTGTTGCGGCTATTTTGTAGTACCTTCCAACAGATACGGATATCTTCCAGCATTATATCGAGCAGTATTCTGTTGTGAACCATGAGATGCTCATTGATTAGGGAGCCCTAGTAGTATAGTTTGAAACTAGCAGCCACTTCATGAGAAAGGATGAGGTTTTCTGCTCCTGTAAAAATGAGCAGTCTTGGAAATTCACAGGGGCAGTTCAACTCTATCCTACAGGGTCACTATGATTCAGGATTAACTGAGTTTGGTTTTGTTTGGATTATGTATGAAGTTATCAATCTAGGAAAACTGGAACTCATCAAAAATGTACTGGAATGCCCAGAGATTGATAGGCATGAGTGTGTGAAATGGACTGGTATTGACCATTTTGAATCAGACAAACATATGGTTTACTATACTGGGAATGACAAATTTAAGAGAATGCCATGGCACTCATTGTCAAAAATAACATTTTAAGATCTATCTTAAAGTATGATGTTACCTGTGATAGGATATTCTGTACATACCTTCAAAGCATGTCAGTTAATTCCTTATTATTCAAATTTTCACACCAACCACTGAAGCTAGTGATAAAGAAATTGAAAAACTACCAATTTCTTCAGTGTGAAATTGATCAAACATGCAATGGAGATGCATTGATAACTACTGGTGGTTCGAATAAAAAAGTTGAGAAGAAAGAAGAAGGCCCAGAAGTGGGAAAATAGAGCTTTGGTGATAGAAACAAAGTTGGAGCTTGCATCATAGAATTTTCGTAAGACCAGTGACTTCATCACTGTAAAAGCCACAGAGATACAAAGAGCACACTGCAATCAAATTGACAACATCAGTAGGAAGATTAGAGAGAAGCCCAGTTGTCCAAACAAGACCAGGAGAGAACAATGAAATGGACTATCCATTACTCATATGCAAGCTCAGATTGCAGCTAAAGAAAATTAAATTCAGAGGGTCAAAAATATGACCTTGAATATATGCCACGTTAATTTAGAGGCCATCTCAAGAACAGAATTGACACATTAAAAACAAGTGACCGGAGAATGGACACATTGTGGGATGACATTAATACTATCATACATGAAGAAAGCAGAAGGTTATTAAAGAGAGGTAAGAAAGGAAAGCACCTAAGTGATGAGAAAGACGCTGAAACTTTCTTGAGTGCAGAGTATCAACTGGAAGGATGATTAAGTAAATGGGCTGAATAGAAATGTATCAATAGAAAGTTACCAAAGGGTAACTCAAGAGAAAAAAGGAAAGCTTTTAATGAAATTTACAAAGACCTAGTGTTAAAAAACAAAAGGGAAGAATATGTTCAGCATATCTCAAGTTTAATGAACTCAAGTAAATATTCAAACCTCAAGTTGCAATATTGAGGGATTTTATGGGCAAAATATTGAATGATGCTGGAAACATCAAAGGATAATGGAATGAATACACACAGCCACTGTACCAAAGAATTGATCAACATTCAGCCATGACCAGAGGTATCATATGACCAAGAACCCATGATACCAAAGAATGAAGTTCAAACTGCATGAAAGGCATTAGCAAAAAATAAAGGTCTAAGACTTAATTGGAGAGCAGGGCTAATGAAGCACTGGCAGCACCCACTCATCTATGCCAATTTCTGAAAGAGAGCAATATCTGTGGCCACACTAAAGAAAGTGACCCAATAGACTGAAAATTATCTAATAACATCTTTAATATCGCATGTAAGTAAAATTTTGCAAAAGGTAACTCACAACTGGTTCTACCAGTACATCAATAGCGAACTGCCGGAAGAAATTCAAGCTGGGTTCAGAAGGACTTGGGATGAGAGATATCATCTTGGCTAAAAGCAGAAGATACCAGAATGATGCTGTTTATTCGTGTGTTATTGACTGTGCAAAGACAGTCAACTGAGTAGATCACAACAAACTAAGATAGCACTGAGAAGAATGGGAATTCCAGAAAACTTAACTGTGCTCATGAGTAATCTATCCATAAACAAGAGGCAGTTATTCAAGCAGAAAAAGGGAACACTACAGTTTTAAAAACGAAAGATGTGCACCAGGTTTTTATAATTTCACCTGCCACTGTCTCGTACACATTGGACAACTGCAAGGACCGTAATTCCAAACTACTAACCATTCCACGATAGAAGAGTTCCTATAGAGATTTATAGCCTCATACTCCCTATATAGAGGCACTATAAATGGAATCAACCCAATAGCAGTAAATCTTTTTAAAAAAATATATATCTTTCTGTATGTTGAGCAAATGATGTGAGAAATATTGGACTATAACAAGAATGAGGCATCAGGATTAGAGGTAAATTCATTAACAACCTGCAGCAGAGAGATGACACAATCTTGCTAC
The DNA here is from genome assembly GCF_000313985.2 of Echinops telfairi. Lineage (NCBI taxonomy): Eukaryota > Metazoa > Chordata > Mammalia > Afrosoricida > Tenrecidae > Echinops > Echinops telfairi. Next base: position 7,368,055 of record NW_022111363.1, read on the forward strand.
GGAAATCAAAGAAGTCTTGAAGCACTTACTGATGAAGATCAAAGAATACCCTTTTCAGTATCAATTACATCTCAATGTATAATCCAATCCTACTGCTATTGAATCAACTCTGATTCATACCAAACCAATGGGACCGGGTAGAACTGCCCCTGTGGGTTTCTGAGATGATAACTCCTCATAGGAGTTATCATAGGAGTAGAAAGCTTTGCCCCTTTCTAATCTCAAAGTAGGAAACAAAATTCCTCACAACTGAACTGATAGACAGCATTTTGATAATGGGGAAAATCAAAGTTTTCAAGGACTCAGTTGTTCTTGGATCCACAAGCAGTATGGAAGCAACTGTCAAAAAATCAAACAATGTACTGGGGGTACCCAAAAACCCTGGAAAAAATATCTGCTGGACAGACATTTCATAGTATGCACTTTTCCCACTAGGTGAGCATCAAGCAACTTGCTTTCAGTTAGTGCACCCAGTGGCATCACCTGGGAAGTTTTTCTCTAGTCACAGTGAATTTATTTGTAAAAGCAGTTTCACTTGAATCTTGTTTGTTGTTCTGGCCACTTTAAGAATACACATATCAGCTGTGAAATTTTGTTTCCTGCTCAAGTAAAACGCCGCAGAAACTGTTGTTATGTTGAACACAGCTTACAAGGACGACTATGGGAAAAACTCAAGTGTTTTTCTCATTTCAAAAAAGATGAAATGTCAATTAATAATAAACCTTTTTCTGGATATCCGTCAGCTTCCTGAATGGACAAAAATGTTGACAAAATCCGTGCACTTGCGCTCAAAGACCAACAACAGACCACTGAAGAGATGGGGAAGAGTTAGCTGGGCTATCTTGGAGCTCAGTTCAACAAATTTTAACAGGAAATTTGTGAATGAGAAGGGTCGCTATGAAATGTATGCCTCAGGTTCTGACTGACCAAGAAAAAGAGCATTCAAGTGAAAAGATGCTTTGCTTTGAAAGAACAGTTCCAAAGTGACCCAGAATTTTTTGTAAGGTCATTACTGGTTATGAGACATAGTGTTATTCTTACGACCCTGAAAGCAAACATCAGTCAAGCCAGTGGAAGACACGATCGTCATTTCCAAAGGCCCCAAAAAGCTCGTCATGTGAAATCAAAGATCAAGAGGATCCTCAATTGTTTTTTTAGATGTAAGGGGGAAAGTGCATTTGGAGTTCATTTCAACAGGTCAGACTCTTAATCAAGCTTTCTATGAAAAGATTGCATAGCAGCGTGCAACAAAAAAGACATGATTTGTGGCAGACAGGGGTTTTTGCCACCATGACAATGCACCTGCTCATGCAGCCATCTCAGTGCACCAGTTTTTGGCAAAATAAAACAGCAAGCCTCTCTTGCCCCATGCACCTTACTTACCTGACCCAACTCCATGCGACTTCTTTTTATTTCCACGAATGAAGAGGGACATGAAAGGACAGTGATTTCATAATGTAGAAGAGGTGAAGAAAAAAAACAAGGGAGGTGCTGTCAGCCATCCAAACAGATGAGTTTGAAAGAAGTTTCCAAGAATGGAATCATAGATTTGACACATGTATTAAGTGTAATGGAGAGTACTATGAGGGTGATAGATTGTTTGCAAAAAATTTAAATACATAGATTTGAAAAAAAAAATCTAGTGTTTTGGGGTACTCCCTTGTATTGCATTGTGTAAATATGCTACACCTGAGTGTAAACAGGAAAGATGTCACTTAAGGACTAAGGCATTTCTGACTTAACCCATAGAATATTTAATTACATGATTCATTAATAATGTAGACTAAAGAACTAAAGTATTTGAATTATGGTGTTGGTCAAGACTATTGAAAGTGCTCTGGAATACTAGAAGTACAAACAAATCTATCTTGAAGGAAGTACAGGTAGAATACTCATTACAAGCAAGGATCCCAAGACTTTACCTCACATACTTTGGACATGTTATCAGGAGAGACCTAGTCCCGAAATGCCACAAGTGGAGGGGCAGTGAAAAAGAGGAAGACCCTCAATAAAATGGATCAGCACAGTGGCTGAAACAATGGACTTAATCATAGCAACTAAATGGCAAGGATAGTGCAAGAGCAGGTAGTGTTTGTTCTGTTGTACACAGGGGTGCTATGAGTTAGAACTGACTCAACAGCACCTAACCACAATGCAACAATGCTCAGTTTGTCTTCATCTGGAAGCTTTGCTGAAACCTCTCTCCTATGGGTGACCCCATTGGTATTTGAAATAACAGTGGCATAGTTTCCAGCATCGTACCAACTTTTAAGTCATAACAGTACAAAAAGCTGACAGAGAGTGACAACTTGTGATTAGAAAGGTTGTGGGGAGTAATTGCAATTTCTCTTTCATAGGAAGAAGTCTAAAACCAGCTTTGTGACTCTGAGGCCCTTTTGTAGCTCAACTATCTAAGTGGCTGGCGGATCTGCCCCTTGCATTTATTATTGGGTAGATTTTAGCATAAGCTTATAATTAATATCTTATTAAAACCAGATGCTCCATGAAGGGACCAAGTATGTGGGATGGGATGGACCTCCGTCAATTTTTGCAGCACTCAGGCTCTACTGCCAAAGAGGTTAAGTGATGTGTCTATGATCACACAGAAAGTAGCAGGGTTGGATTTTTATTTTTGTCCCTCCCCAACCCTCCTACCCTCATGACCTCTTGATAAATTATAAATTATTATTATTTTCATATCTTTCACCACTCACTGTCTCACTTCACCCATGTTTCTGTTGTTCGTCCCCCTGTGGGTAGTATACATCAATCACTGCAATCAGTTCCCTCTTTCTCCCCCCACCTTCCCACTACCCTCATGGTATCACTACTCCCATTACTGTCCCTGAGGGGGTTATCTGTCTTGCATTCCGTGTGTTGAGAGCTCTTATCTGTACCAGTGTACATGCTCTGGTCTAGCTGGATTTGTAAGTTAGAACTGGGGTCATGATAGTGTGGGGAGGAACCATTAAAGAACTAGAGGAATGTGTTTCGTCCATGTTATACGGCACCCTGGCTGGCTAATCAATTCCTTGTGACTCTTCTGTGAGGGGATGTGCAATTGTCTACAGATGGGCTTTTGGTCTCCACTCTGGTCCCACCTCATTCACATTGATGTGATTGTTTTGGGTCTTCTGGTGGCAAAGCTGTATCTTAAACTTTCAAGTTCAGCACTGAATTTTTCTGTTGCTCCTTGAAAAATAGTGTGTTTGCAGACTGCCACTGGGAAGTTTTCTCCTATAGACAAATAAACTCACATTTAAAAAAATCATTTTATTGGGGGCTCATACAACTCTTATCACAATCCATCCATCCATCCAGCCATGTGTCAACCACATTTGTACATTTGTTGCCCTAATCATTCTCAAAACATTTGCCTTCCACCTGAGCCCTTGGTATCACCTCCTCATTTTCCCCTTCTTCCCCACTCCCCCCTCCCTCATGAACCCTTGATAACTTATAAATTATTATTATTTTGCCGTATCTTACTCTGTCTGATGTCTCCCTTCACCAACTTTTCTGTTGTCCATCCCCCAGGGAGTAGGTTATATGTAGATCTTTGTAATTGGTTTCCCCTTTCTACGCCACCTTCCCTCCACCCTCCAGGTATCGCCACTCTCACCACTGGTCCTGAAGCGGTCATCTGTCCTGGATTCCCTGTATTTCCAGTTCCTATCTGTACCAGTGTACATCCTCTGGCCTAAG
>NW_022111363.1:7372392-7375518 GCF_000313985.2 Echinops telfairi
GTGAAGGTGTGCATCATGGAATGCCAATTTAATAGAACAAAGTGTTCTTGCACTAAGTACTTGAGTGGAGGTCCAATGTCCATCTCCTGTCTTAATATTAAACCTATAAATATATGCACGTAGATCTATTTCTCCACCATCTTATATAAATATATTTACATATGTACATATCTGTATTTAGACCTCTATAAATATTCAAAATATATAGCACCTGGGGTCTTAAAGGCTTGAAAATAAACAAGCAGCCATCTAGTTGAGAAGCAACAAAGTCCACATGCAAGAAGCACACCAGCCTGTGATCATGAGGTGTCAATGGGATCAGATATCAGGCATGTAAGACCCAGAACAAAATCATACAAATGTGAATGGGGCATGGGGAGACAAGGAGTGGAGACCCAAAGTCCATCTGTAGACAATTGGACATCCTCTTACAGATGGGTCACAGGAAGAGATTAGTCAGTTAGGGTGCAGTATAGCACCGACAAAACACACAACTTTTCTCTAGTTCTTTAATGCTTACTCCTCCCTTCCCCTACCCACTAACATGACCTCAATTCTACCTTACAAATCGGATTAGACCAGAACATGCACACTGCTGCAGATAAGAGCCCGCAACACAGGGAATCCAGAATAGATAAACCCCTCAGGACCAACAATGAGAACAGAGATACCCGGAGGATAAGGGGAAGGTGGGGGGAGAAAGGGGCAACAGATCACAATGATGTACTATAACCCCTTCCCTGGAGGACAGACAACAGGAAAGCGGGTGAAAGGAGATGTCGGTCAGTGTAAGACATGAAAAAATAATAATAATTTATAAATTATCAAGGGTTCATGAGGGAGGGTGGAGGAGAGAAGGGAAAAAATGAGAAGCTGATACCAAGGGCTCAAATAGAAAGCAAATGTTTTGAGAATGATGATGGCAACAAATATACAAATGTGCTTGACACAATGGATGGATGGATGAATGGATGGATTGTGATAAGAGCTGTATGAGCCACCAATAAAATGATTTTTTTAAAAAGTACAGTCACAGAAAGTCATTATGAGAGTTCTGTCCTTCGGCCTTGTCCTATACGTGGTCTCTATGATTCAGCACTGACTTGATGACAAGCAGTTCTTGTTGTTAGTGCTGGTTTGTTTGTTTTGCTTCCTGTTTATAAGGGCTGTTGTGGACATTAAGTCCAATCATCTTGGGGAAACAGCCGTGATTCCGCTTATCACAAGGAGTAAGGAACACATGTATCCTAACATAAACACACATCACTGTGTCCATTAGCAAGCCTGTATTGACCACATAGTATGTGCCAAACACTGCACTAGAGGGGGTGTGGAAAGCATCTATGAATAGGAGACATGATCATTCCCTCAAGAGCCTCACCATTATCACTGAGGAGAGGAAGCCAATACTCATGAAACAATGAATGGTCCTGATGATAAACGTTACAGGGCGATGGAAAACTCACTTGAATTGCATTAGTTGGAGCAGGTTTCATGGGGGAAACACAGAGATTAAAGATGGGTATGTGCTAATTAGAGGGACCAGGAAAGAGGAGGAGGAACAAATCGTTCTCAATGGGTGGGTCTCCACCAAAGTTGAAGGGTAGCCATGGGAATGGAACAAAGCTGAAAAACCATGCAAACTCCTAGATTAGGGCTAAGCAAACTCAGCCCCAGGCTTTTTTTCAGAAATAACGTTTTATGGAAACAGACACATACACTCCATCTATGGGGGATTTTGCTGTAATTGGCAGTGCTGAATTGCTACAGCAGGCCTGCCAAGCCTAAAACATTGACAGCCCAGTTCTTTTCAGAGGAGAAAACATGCTGACCCTCCCTGGATGAAGCTCCAACTCCAGGGTCTTGAGCAGGAAGGTCAAGGCAGAGCTGGCCAAGGAGGAAGCTGCTCCACTTGAGGACTCTCTTTAGTTCTCTTAAACAAAATGTTTCTATTCTCTGCTTAAACCTGGCCCTCAAGTTTTCAGGTCCTCTCTTGCAGTTTTGTATTGGCTCCTCTGCCATTAGGACCATTGGCTAATGAACACATGCTCAGAAAAGAGGTAGGTGGAGACAGGGATGAGCACCAGGCAGCCACTTCCATCCTGGTTCCTTGAGTCCCTGGGCTCAAGGGCTAATCGTTCCCTCTTTCTACTTCTCTCTTTCTCTGAATAGGATAGAAAATGTGCATCTAAGCCCATTACTACTCCCTTAGGCCCTTGGGAAATCCTATCATGGATTTCAGGCATCCCTGATAAGAAGGGGCTTGTCACAACCTAAGAGCTTTTTCAGTAGCTGTTCAGGTGTATCTGTGTTTATTTAAAATCGTAAGGTGTGCTACTAGTAAAGCTAAGATCAAGGACTGAGTCTTCCCGCTGATATGCCCTCTTCCCTTCTTCTGAATGCCATCCATACAGTCCTTCTTTCATGAAGGCTTCTTACAGATTAGAAGAGACTAGACAATGAGAGGGTGTGGGCTCACCAGCAGAAGCCTCCTCATCCTAACAACTGAGCAGATTTGTATTTTAAAAACATATACTTATTATGTAAGTAGACTATGGTAGAAACACACAGATACAGACACACACACACACACACACACACACACACACGCTGACAGAAAAATCTCTACCTGGAGCTCAGGCAGGGAAAGGAGATGAATGTGAGTTATGTGCGCACAGAGGACTTTGCGAAAGGCCTTGGGGGAAATGGGTTGGCTCTTGTTCTGAGGAGTGAGCTACATTTGAACTGAGAGAATGAAAATGGAGAGAATTAAAGCTGGAAGAAAAAGAATGGTCCAAGCTTAGAGCAAGACACTATGGATAACAGTTCAGGAAAAAAAATAAATAAACACCTCACACTACTGTAAGGTTAAAATATTAACCTGTACATTCAAAGTACACACAGTGGGAGGTTTTCAGGTGTTACAGGCAAGAAAGGTAAACATAATCCTGCAATGGTGGTGTTCTGTGTTTGACAAAGAAGAAGGAAGAAAATCCAAGATGCAAAGTAGCAATTACTCCAAAAGACTAATGGACCACATGAACTCCAGTCTCCTGACCTTGAACCCAGAACTGGATGGTGCCCAGACACCACAGCTCAGAGCTCGGAAAGGGATCACAAAAGGAG
>NW_022111363.1:7376740-7380852 GCF_000313985.2 Echinops telfairi
ATGTATGTGTGGATTGTGATGAGTTGTATGAGCCCCTAATAAAACAATTTAAAAAAAGGAGAAAATCAGTTTGCTCTATAAACTTTTACCTAAGACAACATAAAAAGTTAAAATAAATAATAATAAGGTGTTAAAAATAAAGATGTCACTTTGAGGACTAATGTGCATCTGACCCAAGGCATGGTATATTCTTTTTTCAAAAGTTTAATAAATCATTTTATTGGGGGCCCTTACAGTTCTTATAACAATCCATAAATCAAGCACCTTTGTACATATGTTGCCATCATCCTTTTCAAAACATTTTATTTTGACTTGAGCCCTTGGTATCAGCTCTTCTTCCCCCCTCCATCCTCCACCCTTCCACCCTCATGAACTCTTGATAAATTATAAATTATTATTTTTTTCATATCACACATTGTCTACTGTCTCCCTTCACCCATGTTTGGGGAGGGGTTATACGTCAAGCATTGTGGTCAGTTCCCCGTTTCTCCCCTCACCTTCCCCCTACCCTCATGATGTCACTACTCCCATTACTGTTCTTGAGGGATTTGTCTGTCCTGGATTCCATGTGTCAAGAGCTCTTATCTGTACCAATGTATATGCTCTGGTCTAGCAGGATTTGTAAGGTAAAACTAGGGTCATGGTAGTGTGTGTGTGTGTGTGTGTGTGTAGCATTAAAGAACTAGAAGAACGTATGTTTTGTCAATGCTATATTATCTGGCTTGTCACTTCCTTGTGACCCTTCTGTGAGTGGGTGTCCAATTGTATACAGATGGGCTTTGTATACAGTGGGTGGTCTCCACTCCGACCACCTTCATTCACATCTAGATGATTGTTTGTTTTAGGTTTTCTGATGCCTGATACCTGATCCTGTCGACACCTCATGATCACACGGGTTAGTGTGCTTCTTCCTTGTGGTCTTTGTTGCTTCCTAGCTAGATGGCCACTTATTTACCTTTAAGCCTTTAAGACCTATCTTTTAATAGCTGGACACCATCAGCTTTTCTCACCACATTTGCTTATGCACCCATTTTGTCTTCAGCTATCATGTCAGAAAGGTGAACATGACAGAATGCCAGATTATTAGACAGCCCAATATCTGTCTGCTACCTTAATACTTAACATATGTACATAGACCTATATCCCTATCATTATGTATAAATATATTTACATATGTATGTGGATGTATTTATGCCTCTATAAATGTCTTTTGCCTCCTAGTTCTTTGACATGGTATTTTCAATTATGAATTGTAGTGTTAGGGAGGAATTTTGAATTATGGTATTGGCAAAGAGTATTGCATATACCATGTACTTCCAGAAGAAGGAACAAGTATGTCTTGCAAACAGTACAGACAGAATGATCCTTAGAATTGAGAATGCAGGAACTTCACACTACATATTTTGGACATGTTATCAGGTGAGACCAGTCCCTGAAGAAGGACATTATGCTTAGTAAAGTCCACGGTCAGCAGAAAAGAGGAAAACCCTAACAAGATGGATTGGCACATTAGTTGTAACAATGGGCTTATAAGATAGGCAGGACAAACAATACCCAGAAGGAAACAATCGGACCAGCTGTACTCTGAGGATATGTGAGAGGAGGGAACAGGAATGGGGAGTGAGGAGCCAACAAATTCAGGGATAAAGAACCAGGAAGAGATTCAAGATTGATGGCAAGGAGGGCATATAATGCCTGGTGGGGTTTGATCAAGTGCAATGTATCCAAGAGGAATTACTGAGATCTGAATGGAGGGTGAGTATGATAGTGGGGCAGGAGGAAGATAAAAGGAAAAAGAGGAAAGAAGTAGGAGGCAAAAGCTATTTATAGAGGTATAGCTATAGGCATGTATATATGCAAATATATTAATTTATAATGAAAGGGATAGAGGCCAATGTACATATGTTACTTATTTATATGTTAAGTATTAAGATATCGGATAAACTTTGGGCCTCCACTGAAGGCCTCCCTAAATGCAGAACACTTTATTTTAATAACCTGGCACTCTTTGATACTCACCTTCCCAACATGATCACTGAAGACAAAATGGGTGCATAAGCAAATGTGGTGAAAAAGTGGATGGTGCCTGGCTGTCAAAAGATATGGTGTCTGAGATCTTAAAGGCTTGAAGTTAAACAAGCAGCCATCTAGCAGGGAAACAAATAAGCCCACTTGGAAGAAGCACACCAGCCTGTGTGATCATGAGATGTCAACAGGATCAGGTGTCAGGTATCAAAAGATCCAAACCAAACAATTACATGGATGTGAAAGAGGGCATTTGGAGTGGAGACACAAAGTCCATCTGTAGACAATCGGACACCCCCCTACAGAAGGGTTACAAGGAAGGGACAATTCAGCCAGAGTGCAGTATAGCACTGATGAAACACACATCATTCCTCTAGTTCCTGAATGTTTCCTCTCCCCTACTACCATGACCCAGTTCTACCTTACAAATCCAACTAAACTGGATTGGTACAGGTAAGAATTTTCAACACGTGGAATTCAGGACAGATAACCCCCTCAGGAACAGTAGCGGTAGTAGTGATATCATGAGGTAGGGGGATGGTAGGGGTAGCAAGGGGGAGAAAGGGGAACCCATCATAAGGTTGGACATATAGCCCGCCCCACAGTAGGACAAATAATAGAAATGTGGGTGAAGGGAGACAACAGACAGTATAAGACAGAAATAACAACAATAACATATAATTGATCAAGGATTCATGAGGCCAGGAGAGTGGGGGAGTGAAGGGAAAAAAGAGGACCTGATACCAAGGGCTCAAGTAGAAAGAAAATGTTTTGGAAATGTTGATGGCAACATTTGTACAAGTGAGCTTAATACAATTGAACAATGGATTATTATAAGATTTGTAAGAGCCCACCAATAAAAATGATTAAGGAAGGGAGGAAGAGAAAGGGGAAATTGATAAAAACAATGGACTTAAATATAGCAAGGCTGTGAGGATGACAATGGCAGACTGGGTAAATCTGATTTGTTGTACATAGGCGCATTATGATTTAGATTAGAATCTATTTGATATATTGATTCGAGAGAGCCTTAAAGTAACAACTTAACTGGATGTTCGCTTTGGCTCCAGGGTCAGAAGTGTTTTTCTATGTAGCTGCTGCTGTAGAACCGCTTCCTGGAAAAGTGTTCAACCCAATATTGCATCAATCTACCCACAGTGGAGCCAGTGGGTACCCCAAGGCTAGAATCTCACTGGGATTGTGGAGTTCACCCTGGCCACCTGCCCTTAGGTCTTCTGAGATTGTTGACCTCTAGTGTCCTGACCTAAAGCCATCAACTTCCAAGGCTTGATTCGGTGACTTCTGAGTGTATGCCAATGAACTTTCTACTGCCCGCACAGGGCTGGAGGCGATGGCTGCCATGCCCATGCTAGTGTGAGCCCAAACAACTGATGGGAATCCTATTCCTAGTTCTTCTGTGTTATAAGGACCCACAGCCTGGGTCACAGACTCTTTTGAAGGAGAGATGTACTGACAGATTTGGCACTAAGGTCAATAGTATAAGGAAATAGTCATTTCTTTCTTCTCTAAACTGTTTTTAGTTGATTTCTATTCATTCTCTTTTTTGTGATATTTGTTGATGATGTTATTGATAATAAAGGTCTTCTTATTTGCAGCCTGATAAACAAATAAAGAGGAGGAAGTAGAAGCAGCCGTGAATCTCCCATCACTAGATTTTTCAGAGAGTCCTGGTAACATAGTGGGTTTTGTGTTGGGCTGCTAACCACAAAGTCAACAGTTTGAAACTACCAGCTACTCCTTGTGAGAAAGATGAGGCTTTCTACTCCTGTAGAGAATTACAGGAAAGTGGGTGAAGGGAGATGTTGGACAGGGAAAGATATGAAAAAAATCGATAATTTATAAATTATCAAGGGCCCATGAGGGAAGGGAGAGTGGGGAGGGAGGTGGAAAAATGAGGAGCCAGGGTTTAAGTGGAGAGCAAATGTTTTGAGAATGATGAGGGCAAGAATGTACAAATGTGCTTTACACAATTGATGTATGTATGGCTTATGATAAGAGCTGTATGAGCCCCTAATAAAATGATTAAAACAAAGGGAAAAAATGACTTCCTTCAAGGGAGTTGTTTT
>NW_022111363.1:7381132-7395585 GCF_000313985.2 Echinops telfairi
CATTGAATATGGAGAGGCATGGCTAAGTTGTGTTGAAAGGGATGGTCTTCATGGTCTCTTCACACATGCACGTGCACGCACACACACACACACACACACACACACATACACACACACAGTGTATACAGTCATGCAATGGAAAAACAGCAACATCTGTTTCCAGAAACATTGATGTCAAAAACAATTCCTGCTAGAGGCATGAGCCTTTGTAAAACTCTTAAGTATTTGGGTCAGTAAACAGGTCAATTCAGTGGTGAAGACCGGTTGATCAGAATGGAGATGAGCAGAGGGTAATTAAGGGTGGCATGTATTCCTAGCAGGTGGCCAAGACTGTCTAAGTCAGATTTTTAATGTGACTGGAAGGTGGGAAGGGCATGACCACTATACTTTCCTTTGGGGAAGCTTGAAATACAGAAAGTATGGCAGCCCGAGCAAGATGGGCTAAGAACTTGTTAGACTGACTACAAAGCCCTTCTGAATGAGAGAGCTGCTCGGGGCTTCCCTGGAGTCACTGTGCTCTTGAGCTCTTGACAGAGCCGAACCTTTAAGACTCGTACTTAGCAAGGACGAGCAGATGGTTCAAACACCTGCAGGAGACCCAAGTGTTGCCCAAGTAAGAAGTGGCCTTGCCCACCCAAAGCCGAGCCCGAGACTCAGAGTAACTTAGGAATCCAATATTTTCTAAGTAGCATCTGTTGAACGATTGAGAGTAGAAAGGAAAGGGCATCAATCTATGTCTAAAATGTTTTCTTTTTTCTCTTTTATGTTTGAAATGAACTTGTATATCATTAAAGACTGCAAGTCTACTCCGTTTTACTTGTCCTCCTTTTTAAGCCACTCGGATCACTATTTAAATCCGAGAGGTACCGAATCTGGAGGGAGTTTGTTTGTCTGTTTCAATGCAGCAAATTTTAATGTATTAATGTTTTTCGTGTTAATCTCTACTTCCCACCCACCTACCCACCCAACCCCTTTCCTCTCCCTGTCCCTCCCCCCCCTGGATTCTTCATAGTCATCAAAGTCTGGTATAAACCACATTTCTTCTTCTTTGTTTTCCCTTGTAACAATGGTGATAATAAATTTTATCTTGGTAAGATTGACTGAGTTTGCTAAGCTTGAGATTCTCTACTTGTGTCCATTTAAGGGAGTTAGCGTTGTTTTCTATCGATGCAGACATTTTCTCTTTATTTGTTACTTACCGTCCTCTCTTTAGCAACAGTGATAGCTTGCACTTATTGGATCCCCTTTTGTGTCGCATATGTACCAGGCTGTTCATGTGCATTCTCGTATTTCATCTTCTCAAGGTGCATTTATTAGCCCCATTTTATAGAAGAGGGAATTAGGGCTGAGAGAGCATAAGTAACCTTCCTAAAGCCACTTCAGTAAGAAACACCTCAATCCAAGGCCTGTGTGACTCAAAGTCTAATAAAGACATGTAAGTGATTACCGATTAATACATATTTATATTGTTATCTCTCTGAGTCATGTTTATATTAACATCATAATTGGGTGGAATATATGCATTAATCTCAAGATCCTCTGCTATATCTGCTTAGAAAGGTACTTAGGCTGTGGAGCACTTATGACCCATCCACTCATGCCAGCGACATGGCACTATTGGCCCACTGTCGTAGAGGAGCCCACTAGATTGCACTGTGGGATGGTATCTGACATTATGCGGAATCAAAAGTATTTTCAAGCATCTATCATTAACACAGAGTCTAAGATGCCCTCCTCAGGCTCAATAAAATGGAAAAAGGCAATTGATGAGGAGTCGCTCCTCACATGGGACTATTATTACTATCATTAATGTTTATTATTGCTATTATTAATGTTTATTACTACTCCCATTGCTGTCTAAAGCCCTGAGTGATTTTTCCCTTAAGGGGTATTTGACAACATCAGGAGACACTAGTTGTCATAATGGGAGGGGGGGTTGTGCATGGGGAGGTGGGAGGGAGAAGTCAAGGATGCTGCTGTACATCCTGTAATACATAGACCAGCCAGGCTCTCACAATAAAGTACTTATTATTATCCAATCCAAAATAGCAAGGATGGGAGAGTGAACATCTCAGACTACTGATTTGTTAGAACAAAGTGTTCTTGTATTGAGGAGGGTATGAGCAAAGGCCCGAAGCCCACCCCCACCTCAGTGGATTGCTGTATGAATATATGTACATGGGCCAATACCTCTATTTTTGTGGATTCATGTATTTACATGTGTACACTGCTAAGTTTATACCTCTATCCATTGCTTTGCTTCCTAGGTCCTTCCTCTGTTTCCTTTTACTTTCTTCCTGTCCCACCATCACTTTCCCCCTATTTCCGCCTCTTGGTACCTCCTCTTAGCTAGTTTCCAGTTGCTACGACAACGCCCCCCTTTTGATCCCTATTTCCTCCTTGTTATTGACTCCAACACGCCAGTTGTTCCCCTGTCCATGGCGATGTCTGCTCACCATCCCCTTCACTCTCCCAACTCAATCATTGAAGACAAAACAGGTGCATAAGCAAATGTGGTGAAGAAGGTGGATGGTGCCTGGCTATTAAAAGATATAGTATCTGGGATCTTAAAGGCTTGAAGTTACACAAGCCACCATTCAGCAGAGAAGCAACAAGCCCACGTGGAAGAAGCACACCACCAGTGAGATCATGAGGAGTCACAGGGGACTGGATAATAGGCATCAGCAGACACATAACAAACAAAAACATATTGTTGAGAACAAGGGGGGCTGGAGCAGAGATCCAAAGCCCATCTGTAGACAGTAGAACAAGCTCCACACAGAGGGGTCACAGGGGAGGGAAGAGTCACCAGGGTGCAGTAAAGCATCAATGAAACACACTATATTCCTCTGATTCCTTGTGGCTTTCTCACCCTCCCCTCCCCACCTCCACTACCATGACCCCAGTGCTGCTTCTCAGTTCAAACTAAACCGGAACATGTACACAGGTATAAATAAGAAATGAGAGCGCATGTCACAGAGAATCCCAGAACAGGAGTGGGAATAGTGATACCCAAAGAGTAGGGGGAAGAGGGGGAGAGGAAGGGAGAAAGGGAGAACCAATCACAATGATCGACACATAATCATTCACCCCTCTACAGGGGGAAGAACAACAGAAAACATGGGGGAAGGGAGACAGCGGTCAGTGTGAGAGATGAAAATAACAATGTACAATCTATCAGGGGGTTATGGGGGGGCAGGAAAAAAAAGAGGAGCTGATACCAAGGGCTCAGTAGAAAGTAAATGTCTAGAAAAGAATGAAGGCAACATATGTACAAACATGCTGGATTCAATCGATGTATAGATTGTGATACGAGTTATATAAGCCCCCAACAAAATGATTTAAAAAAAAACAGCAAGGATGCAAACATTCAGAAAATCAGGCTTAACCATTGGTCGTGAAAAGGGCAAGGTCCAAAAAAGCCCTGGTTATGTCAAGGTGTAACAGTTATATAACCTCCTGTCAATTTGTGTTGGGGTGGAATCTGGCCTGTCAATCAGGTCACAGCTTGATGACTTCATTTGGAGCCACGTTGGTGATAAATAGCTCACTGGAGGCCTGACACACTCTCTGCTTCATATTCCTGATGACAAGCCACATGGAGTCATGCTGATGGAGCCAGAGCGGTGGAGCTGGAGGAGCCACGTGGAGACCCCCGCCAGCACTGAGATGCTTCCACCACCACTGGATCCACAAGACTTTCCACGCACTGGCCTGTGATCAGCATCATTGCATGGCTTCATGAGTCTGAAGAGGACTTCATGGACTCGTATCAACATATGGGTAAAATCGGACTTATGAACTTGATCTGGACTGGGCTAGGATGTTTCCTTAATGTATAATTGCTCTTTGACATAAAGTTATTTCTTACACATATATGAGTCTCCCTGGATTTGTTTCTCCAGTCTACCCAGACTAACACACATGGTAAAGGTCTAGGTTGTTAATGGAAAGGTCAGCAGTGTGAACCCACCAGCAGCCACTCGATACAAGAAAAGAATTAGCTGGCAATCTGCTTCCATGAAGATTGACAACCTAGATAAATCTATAGGACCAGCTCTACTCTTTCCTATAGATCACTATGAGTTAGGATCAACTCAATAACACGCAACAATAACAAATGAGTATATAGATAAAGAACAATTAAAAAAAGATGGATCCACTCAATGGCACTGGGTTATTTCTCAAGGACAATAGAATACATGATAGTAGGATTCCCATTTAACAGATGAGGAAGTAGAGAAAAATAATTTTAAAAAGAGACTGGCACAGTGTCTGTGTGTATTAGCTAGAGCCACCCTTATGAAATGCTCACTTGTGGTCCTTTCTGACTCTGTCTGAGCGTGAGGTATGTTTAGTAGACCTGGAGGAGCTCTAATAGCATCAAATAAATACAACTGCCTGGATAAATGGATGGATGGACAGCATGGTTAAATACTAAACACCAGAAAACATGTATGTTAGGGGAGAGTGCTTTTATTGCTAAGGCTAGAACTATACATGGCGTCTGAGGATGCAGAAGACAGCTGTACCAAGATTGTTGAACCATTGGCAGGTGGACAAACATGGTTTTGCTACATCAATGCCCCACATGCTGTATTAAGACATGTATGATTCTGGCAAACCTATAGTGGAAATTCTGTTTTATTTTGTTTTTGTTTGTTGATATTAGGGTGCATCTCAGAGGTGTTACATCTATCATGGTGGGTCACCCTCTTGAAGTTGTGTTATACATTTTTCTGGTTTTTGATAAATGAAACTCAGGATTGATGAACCTATAGGGACAGCAAGTGGAATAAGGTTTTGGGAGGTAGGGTACAGAGCTGGTGGGGGGAGGGGGTAAAAGAGAGACAATGTCAAGAAGTCCAGGAAGAAAAAGTATGTTAGGAAATTCATGTGGAATAATTGTACAATTCTGTGCTTGATGTGATTGAACTATTGAATGATATAATATATATTAATTCCCAATTAATAATACATTTGATTAAAAAAACATAGATCTAGGAGTGGGTTTAGGGCTTGCACTAATTCCTAGCTCCAACTTAAGAACAAGTAGGTCTTACATCATGGCCCTGCTCAATGCTCACCTTCAGGAAGGGAACATAGAAGATACAGCTCTATAGTAAAATGTGGCGAAGAAATTAGACGGTGCCTGACTATCAGATAAAATAGCATCTGGATCATAAAGGCTGTCTCCAAACAAGCAGCCATCTAAGTGAGATGTCAACTAAGTCCACATGGGAGAAGCACACCATCAGTCACCCAAGGATTGTAAACCACATAATCCGAAGTAGAAGGAGGGATTAGTATCAGAGCCTAAATTGTGAGAATCTGGTTTGTAGAAGGCTATGGATGACAGTGGAGCCCAAGATTCATCTGTGGCAACTACATAGGAAATAAGCCTCCCCTGAACTCCCTCTACGCACAATTGAGGGATAGGGGGAAAGTGGTTAGTAAACAGAGTGCACTGGAGAGAGGAGTATAGAAGATCAAAGGCATAAATCTGACCCGAGCAGTTACAATCTCGTCAGCTGATCTTCCCTCTGATGCTTGCTGGACCTGATCGTGTTTTCAGCATTTTTTGTATTTTGGTTTTGTCCATATTACAGTGTATCTCAGAGGTGTTATGTCATTGGAGGTCACCCTCATGAAGTTGTGCTCCATATTTTTCTATGTTTCGGTATATGAAACCCAGGACTGATGAAACTATAGGGGCAGCAAGTAGAAGAAGAGTTTTAGGGGAAGGGGTACAGTAGTGGTGGAAGGGCAAAAGGGCAAGGAGTCCGAAGGAAAAGAAAGAAAATATGGAAATGGTATGATATATGTATTAACTTCCAATTAATAATAGATTAAAAAAAAGAATTCCAAGCTCTCAAAAGTTGCAGCAAACCTGAGACCCTTCAGAGCTAGAAGGAGTCGGAGAATAGGAAGAAAAACACGCCAGACAGCTTGTTTCAGCCTAAATGCCATAGGCCATGTGCTGTTTAAGTCACAATTGCGATAACTCTGACTAATGAAATGTAACTTGTTTCCTACAAGGCCCACAAGTGTTATTATGCCCAAATCCATTGTTACAGCCACTGTGCATTTTGAATATCTTTCAACCTACAGGGCTCATCTTCCAGGATTACATTAGACAATACTCTCTTGTCATCCATAGAATTTTTATTGTCTAATTTCCAAAAATGTATTACCAGGCCTTTCTTCGTAATCTGTCTTAGTCTGGAAGTGCCCTGACACATGTCGACTATGGGCAATCCTGTTGTATTTGAAAAATCCATGGCACACAGCTTCTAACATCATATCAGCATAGAAGCCGTCAGAGTACAACAAACTGACAGGTGGGTGGTGGGCCACAGTATATATTGGACCCTTATTCCACACAGACTAGAGGATGAGTTACAAAATTATCTGATCCTCAATGTCAATAGAGTCAAGGTTCTGAAACTTGGCTCCATTGACTTGTAGGATCAGATAATTGTGTATTTTGTATAATTTTGTATGGAGGCTGCTCTGTGCATTACTGGAAGGGTGACTGGTTGAGAAAAATGACTCCAGATGCAAGTTCTTCCGAACAGCTCGTTCTTCATCTTTCTGTCAACTGCAGGACTTGACCTGGGATGAAGCTTCCATGGGGGGGTTATGGGCCCATTTGCTGCTGCCGGGTGTCATCGCCTTGACTCTGACTCACGCGCCAATGCCACACCGTCCACTCGACTGTTTTAGACTTGAGCTGTTGCAGCCACTCTGTCAATCCATCTCCTTGAGGGACTTCCCGTGTTTGCTTGTTTGTTTTGCTGACCCTCTTGATTACCTTGTCTCCTTTGTTGGGAAAAAGAAACAGCAGAAGAAATAAAGGAAGGAGTAGAGAACAGAAGAGAGGAAAGGAAGAAGGAAGGAAGCAAAGAGGGACAAAGGGAGGGCTAAAAAAGAGATAAAATATAGACCGAAGGGGAGAAAAGGACATTTCTCGAAGAGCTATCAGCGACACCTCCACCCTGAAGCAGCAGGTGTGGGGGAATTCTCAAGCTTAGCAAGGAGTCTCAGGTGACTTCACCTCTTCTTGAACCAAAAAAATTGACACCATTTCTGTATTCATGCTGTTGGGGGGGGACCGGGGTTATCTTTTTTGTGTGTATGGATGGATGTGTGTGTGTGTGTGTGTGTGTGTCAAAGTGTAATTACCCATCACTGATTAATCTTCAGACTGCGACAAGCATTCATCGCAAATCCTTGAAACAAACAAGTCTATTTATATTTTAATTAATTTTTTTTTTTTGGATTTCAGGCTGATTTGTCTTTCTTCTGCATATTTATGAAGTGGTTGATCCTATGGTAACCTTACCCTTACTACATGTGGAGCAGAAGGGAGAGAGAGAAAGACAGAGAAACTGGCTTCTCCCCTTCACTGCCCAGGATACTACACTATTCCCTGTCACTCCAGAGGACAGGGAGGACAACACAAGCACTGAGACCAGTTTTAAAATTAAACTGTAATTAATTAATTGGGACCCCCCCCCATGGCTGTCATTATTATTTAAGGTGCCCCTCAGCATTCTTGATGGGTTCTGATTTGGGTCTCAGATCCCTTCTTTGTCTACTTCCTACTATTATCCTGAAATCCCTTACATCTAAATCTACCTATATGTTTCAAATGATCTGAATTTGTTCTTAAATCATGCAGATTTTTTTCTATAATACTTAACTAAATTTGGGTTCTGGAGGATAGTGGGCACTCTTCCTTACTTGACAGTCCCAATGATATCGGGATGTGAAAAATGGGGTCACTGAGCATCAGATTGAATAACCCCACCTGCAGTGATGGTCTACTAACATGCAGCACATTTAGACAACGGGATCCAACAGCTCGGAGCTGCACTAGACTCGGCTCTGTTTAAGACTTCAGCTTTTCTAGAAGATCAGACTATTTTCAGCCAACACACCCCTCCTCCTAACTTTATGGAAGGATATGTTTCCCATCCTATTGATGTTGCACTTGGCCATTTAACCTGTCTTGGCCTCACGGTGAGAAGGTTGTGATTTTTTGCTTCTTGCTGTGGCCGAGGAAATGATAATAGATAGGATGTCAGTAGATCTGGTTCACATGCATCTGCCTCTCACAGCAGAAAGAATGTGCCTTGGGAAGCTTCTCCTCCAAGGAGGATGAGGGAGACTTTCTCTCCATGCACCAAGCCAGCAACTTGGGGTCCAGCAATCTGAACCTATCCTAGATCAACTGAGCTCCAGCTTACCAAAACACATATTTATGAGCAACATATAAGGGCTTGCCACTGAGGTTTGGGACACGTTTTCGATAGTCTCTGGGTTTGATTGCCTCTGCAGAGCCAACCTGACCAAAATTGGCTTCATGTCATGTGGTGTTCCAGGTAGAGGCAGATCTCAGGAAACTAAGCCCTGCGTTTCCAGGATACAATGACCACTGGTTAATCCTAGCCCATTAGATGAGTTACTTACTTTGCTGTAAGACATACTCATGCGTTCTGTTTGTATAAAACCACACGGTTTCAAAGCACCATGACACCATTGAAAGCAGCTGCCATGGAATCAACTCTGACTCTTCGCCCCACATGCGTGTCTGAGTAGAACTGATCTCAGGGTCTCCAATGGCATATGGTGCCGTAGGAAATCTGTGGACTTTTCTTGTGAAGTACCTCGGCACAGGCTAGAAGCCCCAACCTTTAGGTCAACATTTGTACCAGTCAGGGAGCCCTTGGAAGAATTTAGCTTTAAGACATTGAATACGTCACATCTATGAAGTTATACAATGGTCATCCCCATTTTAAGGTAAGGAGACAACCACAGACACATTCAATGATTTGATGAGAATTGGAAAAGCAAAACAAAACAACCAAATTGGTTGCCGTCGAGTGGATTCAGACTCCTAGAAGCCCAACCCTCCAGGGGACAGAGGAGATGGACACCATTTCCATCGGTAAGGGAGCAGGCTGCCACAGCTGTCTCTTGTGGGGCAGCTGGTGAGTTCCAGCCACTAACCTTTTGGTTTGCAGCAGAGTGCTTTAACCATTGTGCAACCAGGGTTTCCGACCAAGGTGACCCGGTCACTGAATTGGCCTCCGTCTCGTCCTGCTATCCCCGTCCTTTGGTCCCAGGCGGTTGGTATAAATGAGATCCGGTGCTGAGGACCCAGGTTTCCGAAAGCACCACTGATAAGGAGCTGCAGTGGGTCTCTGGTTCCTGGCCTAGCCCCTGCCCTTTAACCCCGTGAGCCTGGAGCAGTTCTCTTAGTACCTGTTCTCTGAATGCGACAACAGAAATTTCAACGCTCACTCTCCTTCATCTCTGCCCCCTCCCCCAAGAGATATTTTTCT
Organism: Echinops telfairi; assembly: GCF_000313985.2. NCBI lineage: Eukaryota > Metazoa > Chordata > Mammalia > Afrosoricida > Tenrecidae > Echinops > Echinops telfairi. The sequence continues at coordinate 7,390,483 of NW_022111363.1, forward strand.
TGGTTTCAGGATCTCTCCAACATCATGCAGGTGTGAGACTCTATTAGTGAAAAATCGGTCCCACTCAGGGTGTCTTAAAATCAAATCAAGCACGGTGCCTGCTCTCAAGAGATTTTAGCAGAGGTTGACTGCTTTCTCTTTCTGTAAAGGGCCTCGTAGTACATTTTTAGGCTCTGCAAGAGTCACAGTGTCGGTGGCAACTACTCAAATCCGCAAGTGCAGTGTGAGAGCTGTTGGCAGTAATCCAAATGTAAGGGCCCAAATACCTCTTTCACAAAAGCAGGCAGTAGGTAAGATCCAGCCCATTGGCATACTCTGCCACAGTTGGTGTATGGACTACTACCAAAAATAACCACCCACAACCACTGAGTTGATTCCAATTTATAGGATCGGCTTTCTGAGACTGTAAATCGCTATGGGAGCAGACAACCTCGCCCTTCTCCGGTACAGCAGCTGGTGGGCTTGAACTGAGAGAAGGTGAATTCTAACCTCAAGCCTCCTCGTCGTTTGACATTATATCTGATAGTAAGCAATGAGCATGCGTTTCCTTCCTTCCCTGGCTCTCTGTTTTCCTAGCTTCCTTTATCCCTCCCTTTCTTTTGTAAGATTCTAATGTACTGTTTTTCCTTCCTTTTAAACGTTTCTGTCTCTCTGTCTCTTTTCCTTTTTTGAACGTGAAGTCTGTCTTCCTTGATCCCTTCCTTCCTTTCTCTATTCCTTCCTTCTGATCAGCAGTTACGTGTTAAGCACCTCCCTTTGTGCCAGGCACCGAGCACACAGAGGTCAGAATCTCAGCCCCTGCCCTCTGAGCTTGACTGGTTCTTTCCACCTCTGCAAACTCCAGGCACTTTGTTTAAGGAGTGCCCTGGGGAGCCAGGGGGAAGAGGGCCAGAGAGGGCGACCTGCAGCAAACGGGAATGCTTCGGACCGACAGGAGGCACAAAGGTGCAGTGTCTGCTCCTGAGTCCCGTTTCTGTGCTCCTTTCAGCTGGTGTGAGGCTCTTTAATTTGTAAACATTAATAACCATTATTATTATTAAAAAGGAAAGAAAGTGAGTAGCCCTGTAACTAATTACTTTAAGTGTTCTCAACAAGGCACAGTTCAACTCCTTTATAAAACCTCCTGCTGTGAAGACCAGATTGTCATTATGACCAGATTCTTCCTTAGACCTATTAATTTTACCCAGAATAACAGCCGAACAGATGCAAGAAGAAGGCTGGTCTGATTAACATAATTCTTTTCAAAGACCATTTCCTCCCTAAGGGCCACCGTACTGAGTCTTCTATCTTGTCTCAGATCTAATTACATTCAGGAGAATTCAGACACTGACGGGCGATCTCAGCAGATGTCACTTCGCAGATTTGAAGCACACTTCAGGATATAAAACCTTATCAGAAAATCAATGGAAATTAACAATTCCCTCTCTCTTTCTTTCCATCTCTTCCCTCTGCCAACACACGCTCTCTCTCTCTCCCTGTCTTCTCCTCACTCTTTGCCTTTTCTTTGGCCAGATTAAAGTTGTTTCCAAACACTAACCTTTCTCAGAGAAGAGACAGCATTTCTGGGAATTCAATAACCCTGAAACTCAAGCCTGTGCTTACCTTTTGAAGTGTGGTTCGGCTTCTCCCTGTCTCAGCATAATGAGGTGTGTGTACATGTGTGTGTGTGTGTGTGTGTGTGTGTATTATCAGCAGCAGTTCTTGAAGGTCTCTATAGGGTCTAAAAATAATGTAAAAATAGGAGAAACCAAGGGGCTTTCTGCAGCACATTGAAGGGATGCTCACCCTGAGCTATCTCTCAAGTACCCGAGCTCTGATTGAAACCAGAACCGATTTGGATGCCACTGTCTGATCTTTGATGGGGAAGAGCTGTGGGTTTACAATGGTATCTCTTGCTGCTTTTAATGAAGTATTTGACTTTTCGCCTGCTGCTTTCAATTGAGTGCTGGGAGCTTTGGCTAGAAGCTCTTGGGAGAGCAGCCAATGAGTGGGGGCTGGGACTTGGTGCCTGGTGTCTGGCACCTGGGTCAAGAAATGGCAGAACCGGAGTTCCCGGGGGTACCAGAACAACCTCTCTTTACCCAGCCTCGCTGTCCGCTCCCCTGTTTATTGTTCTGGGATCTCAGAAGGAGAAAAGGAGGCCTGAAGGACCAATTACCTGAAACCAACCACCCTTTTTTTAGCAGCCATGCTGTGGCTCTCCTGAAGTGGGCCTTCCCGGCGCTGCCTCAGTAGGGAAGTCACGCCATAAGCAGGAGTCCTTGCGGCCACGTCTTATGCAGAAGCCACGGACAAGCTGCGATGGGAGAACAATGAAGAAGGAGGCAGAAAGCAGCGCCCACGGTTCTGCATTTTGCATGTGCCTTTTGTGCTTCGCAGGTGCCGTTCAGCACCTTGCTGACACGGAGCGCAAGGCAGTCTCCACTGCCCTAAGACCCATCACAACAGCTGCTCCTGCCTGGCTGGGCCTGGCTCTGCGTCCCTTTGGTGCTGTTCGACCAAGTGGACAGCTGGGTGTTCTCCTCGGAGAGCCTGCGGCCTTTGGCACAGGCCCTCTGGGAGGCTGCCAACGCCAGAGCATTGGGGCACGGTGGGCACAAGGCATCTCTTTGCAGAGACACTGGATAATCTCCCCACCGCTGGGGTTAGGGCTGGAAAGGCAAGCACTAGAAAGGGGGAAGAAGAAGAGAACGTTATGGAAACCAGGGCATCTTTGTCATGTTCTGCTTTGTGTTGGACATCGTGCTCACTATAGCCCATAGAGTGGGAGTACTGACTTTCAAATAACTGTCTCTGTTATATGGTCTTTCCAGGGCTCCGCCCTGATGATGTCCCTGGTGTGTACATAATTGAGGAGCGAGGAGCTCACTGGGTCCTAAGAGATTACTGTGACACACTTTGGGGATTGTTAAGGAGGTATAGACTTATTCAGTAGTTAAGAACATCAAATAAAAGGAAAGGAAACAAATCCCTGTTGTCTTCCCAGATTTGCCGGGTACAGTAATGTCATCATTACATAGTCTGCTTTTGTGGGAGAGAAAGGGAGCTCACTATGGTGTAAGGCAGGCCCATGGTGTGTCTGGGGGTCCTTAGCAGTGGGTGGCATCTCAGACCATCTGTGCTCTCACAAAGCCTGGTAGGCAAATGAATGCATTCAGGTTGATGCTACTCAAGCCTGCCCAGGCCTATTAGGTGTTGTCATGGTGCTTAGCTTGCTGCTGCCTTTGGGGAGAAAGGGAGCCTAGTTAGAACTCAAATGTTAGGAATGGAAACGAGTCTCAGAGCCCATTGTCCACCTTGCTTTCTCTGAGTTTCCTATAAGGGCCATCTGCTTTAGGTGATCTGAATGGGAAAACATGATGGTTTGTGATGGCAACATCCATATGGCCCGGCTCCTCCAAGATTCCACGGTAAAACCTGTTTTGAGTGTCTTCATGTATTCATCATTTATTAAAAACCCACCACATGCTCACAGTCACACCATGCTAAATCCAGTTTATGACACCTGGTTTTTGTTTACCTCTTTTTTTAATTGAGCAATACTAAAGATGACCTATAGAAGAAGAACAACCACAATTCTCTCAAAAGAAAGAGCCAGAATGCTCCACAGAGCAAGGCTAGCTTGATCTTCTCCCATATTCTTTAGATATGTTATCAGGAGACTCTTTGAGAACTAAAGTGTGCCTGACCCAAGCGATGGTATTTTCAGTGGCCTCCTATGCATGTGAAAGCTGGACGTTGAATAAGGAAGGTGAAGAATCCAAGCATTGGGACTATGGTGCTGGAGAAGACTATTGAAAGGGTCAGGGACGCCAAAAGGACAACCCGGTCTGTCTCAGAAATGTGGCTAGAGTGCTCCTTAGAGACAAGGATGGTGACACTTCATCTTACATACTTTGAATGTGCTGTCAGGAGAGGCCAGTCCCTAGAGAAGGACGTCATGCTGAGGACGGGGCAGTGATACAGAGGAAGGCCCTCAAGGACATGGGCAAGGACACCATAACACCATGAACTGCGAGGCTGGCACAGGACCAGGCAGTACTTCATTCTGTTATGCATAGGGTAGACATGGGTCAGAGCTGCCTCAATGGCCCTGACAAGAACAGTGTCAGGAGAAGCCAGTCCCTTGGTAAAGTGGAAGGACAGTGAAAAATAACAATTGATATAATTGTTATTGATATTGTTAAACAGCTCTTTTTAAAACATACACCTACCAGAAACATATCAGAATGTGTATTTCCTTCCATTATAAATGTCTTATCAAACTTTCAGATGCTTACCAGTCTGATATATGAAAAAAATTGTATCTTGTAACTTTTTTTTTTTCTTAATTAGGAATGAGCTTGGTAACCTTTTTGTCCATTTGTATTCCCTTTTCTATAAACTACTCATTTATATCACTACTTGTTTTCAATTGGGTTGTTTGTCTTTCTTTATTGACTTATAAGCACTCTTTACATATAAACACTCAAACTCTTATTCACCATATTTTGAAAACCAAAAGCATTTTCATAAGCTTCATGCCAAAACTTAGCATGGACAAATGTGAAGTTGTTATATTATCTCACTTAGTGAGACTATTCATTTGTTTGCGGCACAAATCACAGTGCATATGATTATATAAGGCTGCTCCAGATTCAATTGGAAAAGTTTCATAACATAGAATATATTCACAGTTTTACCCTTCTAAAAGAATTTAAAAGATCTACAATGAGGGACTGTGGCTAGTATTGAGAAACATTATTCTGATGTGTTTTCAGATTCGTGGGTTTTTTTTTAAATCACAAAATCAAGAAGAAACAAAGGAACAAATTAAAAGTTCTTTTCATCCCGTCTTTAACCCAAATCTTGTGCCGTTGGGTCACCATCTATCCTTATTATGGCATTTGAGATGACCCGAAGGCATTTCAACACAGGATGAAGTCAAAGCGAGCCACTGAAATGTCCTGGCTTGCAAATCCAAAGTTGGTAGATCAGTCATCTTGCAGGTATGTCAGTCACAGATATCACAGATGTGAGCTGCATTTCCTGTAATAATATTTTCTTGTGGTTTTTTTATGTTTGTCACCTAATACATCATATATTTATGGGAATAATTTTTTT
>NW_022111363.1:7397256-7422430 GCF_000313985.2 Echinops telfairi
CTGTTGGGGCACCATGCCCTGTCTCCAATGTCCACCCTCATCATTCTATGGGAATAATTTTTGAGATGTCTTAGTGGAAAGGCTTTCCCTGCTCTGAGATTATAAATAATTGCTCTCATGTTTTCTCAAAGTAATTTTATGAATTCCTTTTTCACATTTATATTTTGATCTACCTGGAATTTATCTTGGCCTGACATATGAAGTAGGAATCCAACTTAATATCATATCAGATGGCTGCCCAGTGTCCAACCATATTCATTGATAATCCAGCTTGAGTCCATTAATTTGAAATGTCATCTTCATCACCCACTGAATTCTTTTCTCTGTTTGGATCCATTTCTGAGTTTTCTAGCCCATTCCATCGATTATTACATGCAGTACAAAGAGTGCGCTACTGTTTCTTATGGGTCATATTGTGACCCAAAAATGTTTTACCAGTTTATACTTGCACCATCAATGTATGAACATCTTGACCCTTCCTGACCCCACCTCTTATTAATACTCATATCATATTGACTGAACTATTGAATTACATGGTTGTGAATTATAGGCAATAAAACTGTTAAATTAAAAAATTCTCATATCATATTTTAGATATTTTGCACTGTATAAGATTCAGAGTATATTTTTCTAAGTATGCCTTTTTATTGCTAGTAGCAAGGCTGACCATCAGTCACCTATCATTTTGCCTCACTCTAATGGCTTGGGTGTTGTTGTGAGACGGAAAACGATGCAACTGGTTTTCAAATACCAGTGGGGTGACCGTGATAGACAGGTTTCGGCAGAATGTCTAGACTGATATAGACTGGGAGATTACCTTTTAAAAAGATCGATTGAAACACTACCTGATATATGTTGGGAAATGAGTCCCCCTGGTTGGAAGGCACTTGACATACTACTAGGGAAGAATTGCTTTCTTAAAGGAGCGTCAACCTTAACAAAGTGGATAAGTCAAAACACACTGCCATCAAGTCGATGCTGCCTCATAACAACCCTATAGAACAGGGTTGAATTGAGTTTCCAGGACTCTTTACAGGAGTAGAAAGCACATCTCTCTCCCATGGTGCAGCTGGTGGTTTTGAACAGTTGACCTTGGAGGTAGCAACCGAATTCACAACCACTATACAACCAGCTCGCCTAACAAAGTGGATAGAGGTAAGCTTTTTGAAACCATCACATGTTGACCTGACAAGACTCAGAATAATAAGAAACCACTGCAAATATCCATTAATTACCAGGTTGTACAAAGTATGAATCTAGGAAAGTTGGAAGTCATAAAAAAATGAAATGGAACATATAAAGACAACAGCAAGATGAAATAAGCTGGCACTGGCTATTTGGAAATGGACAGCATTATTATTCACATGCCCTAAGGAAGACCATAATAATAATACTATTATTCAAATTTATTCACCAACCATTAATGCCAAAGATGAAGAAACTAAAGTTTTTGACCAATTTCTGTAATTGATGAAGCATACAACCAAGATGCAATGAGTAAATGCTTGTGATTGGAATGTGAAAGGTGAAAACGGAGAAGGCTCCGCAGTTCAAAAAAATGACCTCCAGGATAGAAACAACACTGGAGATCGAACAGTAGAATTTTGCATGACGTTTTGGTGCATGATGTTTTGTTAATAGTACATTCTTTTTTCCCCCTGAACAACATGAAAGGTGGCTATACAGATGGACTCTACAGAGCAAACAAATAAGCTGCATCGATAGAAAGAGAGAAAGGAGATGCTCAAAACGAGGCCAAAGGCAGACTGCGGAACAAACGATCTAATTGCTCATATGCAAGTTCAAGTGGAAGCTGAAGAAAATGAACAAATCCATGAGAGGCAAAGCAAGACCTTGAGTGTATCCCACCTGAACTTAAAGACCATCTTGAGAATATAAAGGGGCTCCAAAAAGTGTGTAAAAAAAATTCCATTATCTTTAAATACCATTTTCTCGTGAAGTTTTTGAAGCTCTCTCAGAGACTTGACACATTCAACACGAATGGTAAAAAGCCAGACACATTGTGGGGTGATGTCAAGGACATGAGGGTGGAAGAAAGCAAAGGGAAAGACAGAAAATATCCCAGAAGAGAAGGAAGCTGCTATTGAGTGCAGAGTAGCTGAAGCAGATGGAAGAAATGATGAGGTAAGTGTTGAATGAAAGATTTCAAAGAGCAGTTCAAGAAGACAACGTAAAATATTATAATAAAAATGTAGGGGGGAAAACTAAATGGGAAGAACATACTCAGCATTTATCAAGCTGAAAGAACTGAGGCAAAATTTAAGCCTTGAGGTGAAGTATTAAAGGATTCTATAGGTGAAATACTAAATGGATGCAGACTCATGTTTAATCATTGATCAATGTTCAACTATTTCAGGAGGTAGCATATGCTCAAGAACCCATAGTGTTGAAGGGAGATGTCAACTCTACACTGAAATCATTCATGAAGAACAAGATTCCAGGGAACGACAGAATATTAATGGAGATGGTTCAACAAACATGCAACATTGAGCTTGCTCGCTCATCTGTACAAAGGCATTTGGAAGATAAATAACAACTGACCAGAAGGGATCCACATTTGTGTCCATTTCAAAGAAAGGTGGTTCAACCGAATAATACATCAGCAAGGAGCTGGCAGCAATTCACACCCGATTCAGAAGAGAATTTGGACTGAGGGATACCATTGCTGATGTCAGATGGATCATGGCTGAAAGCAAATAATTCTAGAAAGGTGTTTACCTGTGTTTCACTGCCTGGGCAATTGACTGCGCGGATCCTAACAGCTGGTGGATACCTTGAAAACAAAGGGAATTCAAGAAGCCATTTTTGTGCTCATATGGAACCAATACATAGACCAAGAGGCAATCATTCAAATAGAACCAGGGGATTCTACATGGTTTCCAAGAAGGAAAACTGTGTGTCAGAATTGTTTTCTTTCATCGTGCCTAATTCAATCTGCATGCTGAGTGAATACTTTGAGCAGGTAGACTATGTGAAGGAGAACGTGGCATCAGAACTGGAGGAAACACATCAGCAGCCTGCAATGTGCAGATGATACAAACCTGCATACTGACAGCAAGAACTTGAAGCGCTTACTGAGGAAGCTAGAAGACTACAGTCTTAAAGATGGCTCATGCCTCCACATAAAGAATACAAAAATCTTCGCAAAGGGACCAGTAAGCATTCTGATCAATAGAAATAAAAGATTGAAATTATCAAGGATTTCCCTTCATTTAAATTCACAATCAATGCCCATGGGAATAGCTGTCAAGATAGCAAATGATATATTGCATTGGGCAAATCTGTGTCATAAGGCTGTATTAAAAGTGTTAAGAGGCAAAAGTGTCACTTTGAAGATTAAGGTGCCCCTGTCTCAAGTCATCTCATCTGCATGTGAAAGCCAGACAATGGATAAGAAAAAACAAGGAGTTGATGCCTTTGAGCTATGGGTTGATGAAGAATATTCAATTTACTATGGGCTACAAGAAGAACAAACAAACGTTTCTGGGAAAAATTACAGTCAGAATGTTATTTGGAAAAAAGGATGATGAAACGTTGTCTCTCATATTTTGGACATGTCATCAGGAGGGGCCGGTTTCTGGAGAAGAGAACCCCAAACAAACTCACTACCATCCATTTCCACTCAGAACAACCCTATATGGCTTTTGCGAGAATGTAAATCTTAAGCGAGCAGATAGCCTCATATTTCTCTCATGATAAAGTGGAAAGTTACTAAAAAGGAAGACCCTTCTTTTAGGCTGAGTTCTCTAAAGAATGAAACGAGTGAACTTGATGTTGTTGCTGGGTGCTGGAGAGTTGGGTCCAACTCACAGTGGCCCGATGTACAGCAGATCAGAAAGCGGCCCGGTCCTGTGCCATCCTGACATGCCATCCTGACAATCACTACGGTTGAGCTCACTGTTGCAGCCACTGTGTCCATCCAACTTGCCAAGCGTCTTTCTTTTTTTCACCGCCTCTCTACTTTACCAAGAATGATGGCCTTCTCCAGGGACTGGTCTCTCCGGATAACTTGTCCACGGTACATGAGACCATCCTTGCCTCTAAGAATCATTCTAGCTGGACTTCCTCTAAGACAGATGTGTTTGTTCTGTTGGCAGTCTATGGTACTTGTAATATTCCTAACCACCACCATCATTCAAATGCATGGATTTTTCTTCAACGTTCTTCATTCAATGTCTAACTTCCACATGCAGATGAAGCGATTGAAAAAGCCATGGATTAGGCCAGGTGCACTTTAGTCCTTAAAGTAACATCCTTGCTTTTCAACACTTTAAAGAGGTCTTGTGCAGCAGATTTACCCAATGCAAGGTGTCATCTTGACTACTGTGTCCACGGGCATTAATTGTGGGTCCTAGGGAGATGAAATCCTTTCATGCCCATGGAAATAGCAGCCAAGAAAGCAAGTGATACATTACATTGGGGAAATATGCTGCAGATGACCCCTTTAAAGTGTTAAAAGGCAAAGATGTCACTTTGAGAATTAAGGTGCACCTGTCCCAAGTCATCGTATTTTCAATTGTCTACTATGCATTTGAAAGTCAGACAAAAAACGAGGAGTTAATGCCTTTGAATTATGGGTTTGTAGGAGTATACTGGTTCACGTGGTTTCAGAGACTGACAAGTCTCAAGTCCATGGTCAGACTTCAGGCTGGAGGTTTTTCCTGACTCAATTAGCTACAGAAACCGATGAGCTTAAATCAGCAAGTCAAATAGCAGGCTTTACGCTCACAGGCTGCAAAGACTGATGACTTCAGGATTGGCAGACACTATGGCAAGCTACTATTTCAAATCTCTCGAACTGGAGGTCAGATGATGATGAGCCTACATCAATATGCAGAGTAAGCATAAAGTCAGAGAGTTTTGCCAGAAAGTCCATGTATATGGGATGCAGGCCCCACCCCCAAGCAAACTGCCTTTCAACCGATTGGCTCCTCATAGCAGAACTCATCGTACAAGGGATTACATCCTATCAGATCTCATCACAGAAGTAATGACCTCAATACATAACTGCCAAACTACACTGTAACTGCCAAAACCCTGCGAATCATGGCCCAGGCAAATTAGCGCACGACCGTGGCCACCCTAACCCTAAATGCACAGGATCGATGGGACTGCAAGAATGAACTGAAACACGGCAATGATTGTGATGATGGCCCAGGATTGTTCGGTACTTTACTCCATTGTACATGAACTTGCTATGCTGAGGCTCCCTCAATGGGTCATAACCAGGACAATATCAAGGCTGAAGATATATTGTACTTGTCTATTGAATATTTATGTTTCTTTTTTGTGTGGTGTGGTGTGCAGTGTGATGTGTGTTTGTGGTTTTGTCTTTTGCCCATAGTTCCAAATGGATTTTCATGATTTTTTTTATTGTTAGTCTTTAAAAGTCGATCCAGAGGTGCCGTTGCTATCAAGAACTGAGATTAGAAGAGCAGTCTGGATTAAGGAGACCAGTCTACAATTTATCATTGATAGCATGTTTAATTTATCTTTTATCTTTCAACTTAATCTTTAAAAACATGTTTAAAAGCAGAGCAAGAACTGGAGAAGAGATAGAAATTAAAATAGCATTTGCTAACCACTTACACACATAACTTTGAAAGCTTTTTTTCATTGTATCATCACAAATCCCTTCCAGGGAGTTATTATCACTATAATCATGTCAGGTGAGAAAACTAGAGATTGGTTATTGAAAAAACAAGCCCAAAGTCACAAAGCTACGCTCTCACAGAATCAAAATTTTAATCCAGTTCTGACACTAAAGTAGATGCTTGGAGTACCCAAAGGCACGGAAACCCTGTTGTCCAAGAGCTCCAGGTTAGAAAAGTCAGGTTTACTTATACATAAACTAGTAAGGTAGGCCAGGTTTGTTTCCAATTGACTGGTTTCTATGTCTTATCTCACAGCTCAAGAGATGCCCTATGTGTGGCTCCTTTCTGTTCCATCAGCACCCCATGTCCTCTTGCTGCCAGGTGCTCAGAGCCCTTATCCACAGAGCCAGTGGACCTGACCTCCACTGCCCATGCCCTGCACGAGGGATAATTTCCTGAAATATCCATCAAAATGTCTCGGGCCTTTGAACTAAATGCATTAATGTCTGCTAATTTGCTCATCAATTTTAGATAATGTGCTAGTTAAAGCTAATGAATTAATATATTATTCACATAGAATTTAGGAATGAGACAGGTAAAGAGAACGAAAAATCCAGCAAAGTTGTGAACATGAATTTGGATTTCTATGTGGAATCTTGTTCTCCAGAAAACCCTTCAAAGAGAAAAGAAAGCATCGTGAAAAGACTTAACTGGAGGACTGCAATCTGGGAGACCGGGTTACCCTCTGGATCTCAGCTGCCTAGGTGCACTGTGCTTCCATACTCTGACTCTATGACTGGCCTTGGTCCCCAAGTCCTTATCGCCCAGCTAAAAGAGTGGTGTTTATGGAATTGTGAGAGGGACACTATTCATCTCTAGAAGACCTTGCTCCAGCCTTCTGATCCTTGCCACTTCATTTCTTCCTTGATATGAGCTTCCTCTTTTTCCTGGAGAGCTTGGGGTGCAAGGGCATCACATGACAAGAGGAAAATTTTAAAGTATTCAAATAAGCCCTAGGAAAAAACTTCTCTAGTCCTTCAAAGAGTTTGCTAATTCACCATTGGCTATTTAAAATAAGAAAAGTCTTCACGAGGGGTCCACATAGAAGAAGCACGCCAGTCTATGTGATCGGAGGATTGTAAATAATAAAATCCAAATCCGAAGGAGAGAATGGTATCAGAGCTTAAAATGTGAACATCTGGTTTGCAGAAGGCTATGGATGACAGTGGAAGCCCAAAATCTACTTGCAGGGTTGTGTTAGTCTGGGTAGACTAGAGAAACAAATCCATAGACACACATATGTGTATAAGAAAGAGCTCTATATACAAGAGCAATTGAACACTCATAAAACATCCCAGCCCAGCCCAGATCAAGTCCATAAGTCTGATATTAGCCTATATGCCTGATAGTAATCTATAAAATCCTCTTCAAACTCATGAAACACAATGATGCTGAATGCAGGAAAATCACAGGCATGTGGGTTGGAAGTCTTCTGGATGCAGTGGTGTTGTAAGCATCTCAGTGCTGTCAGGGGTCTCTACATGGCTTCTCTGGTTCGAGGTCTGGTTGCATGAAGGTAGGTCCATGTGACTTCTCCGGCTCCCAGGGAGCAGCGCCATGGGTCTTATCAGTAGAGCATCTCTCAGGGAGTGAGCCTTGAGTCTTCTCAGCAGAGAGTTTCCAAGGGACTAAGCAGAGAGAGAGAAGTGTCTTCTGCCTCCAAGGAGGAAATCCAGGAGTTCCCAAAATCCTCAGGAGAAGGCCATGCCCACACAGAGGCCTCATTGGCTATGACCCAATTGTCAGACTAGACTCCACCCCTTCACTCTTAGTCCTCTCAAGTCCCTAATTTGTTCTGGTTTTAATATTTTCAGCTTTCTTTTCTATTGAGGATGTTTCTGTTTTATTTTGTTATTGTTGTTGTTTTCCTGTTTATGAAATTCAAGATAGGTAAATGTATAGAGATAGTAATGGATTAATGGTTTCTTAGGGATATGGCAGGGGAGGTTTGGGGAAAAGGGGGCTACAAGAATGAATAATTAAGTACAAGGAAGAAGAAAATGTTCTAAAATTTAATGTGGTGGTGATTGTTCAATTCTTCTTAATATGATTGAACTATTTAATTGTATGAAATGTGAATTATATGCCAATAACACAGCTAAACATTTTTAAAAAATAAACACATGAACTCATAGTAAAAAATTAAAAACAAGTAATTAAGAAAAAGTTTGAATAACCTTATATCAAACCCAAATTTCAAAACCTTCTTCTTAAACTTAAAAACATTTCCTGTTTATAGATGATTCAAACCTTATATGCCTCACTGAGGATTTTTTGTGTAGACCAAGGTGGGGAAGCTAGGCAAAGAATAAGAATGCTCATTACCACCTTGTATTTCCCACTGTCATAGATTGAATTGTATCCTCCCAAACTATGTGCCCACATAAATAGGCCATGATTCTCAGTGGTTTGGTAGTTATGTAAGGATGTCATTTGGCACTTAGATTATGATACAATCATTCTCCATGATGTACCTGAAGTGATCAGCCAATCAGTATGGGAATTAGAGTGGGATTCGGCACCCTTACTTAGTTTGCAGGCCAAATCTAATGCAAGAGGCGTACCCCTGGGGTGTGGCCTGCATCATCATTTACCTTCTTATAAGAGATAACAGGACAGGAAACAGGAAGAGAAGGAGGGATCTTAGTCTGACTGTGGGGTGCCTCGAGGCACTTGATCTGGGGAACTCGATTGACCAGCCTACAGAGCTAGCGCTGCGCCCTTTCAGAGTATGTTTATGGCACAGTCATGTGCCCTTGCACATTGATTATCATGGCTCAAGGGAACTTTGTTAACCCTTGCCTGAACCTGGCAGAGGCCATATGGTTAAAGGGTTATGGGCCAGAGAGAGGCATGCTTGTGGGCATGGCTGAGAAGGTGCTCCTGACCAGGGAACTGCTTTTTCCTGAGCATTTCTAACCCTGAATTATACCCCACTAACTTCTCTAATACACCCCATGTTGTTGCTGTTAGATGCCAATGAATCGCCTCCTGCTCGTAGTGACTCTATGTACAACGGAATGTAGCACCGCCAGCCCTGCACTGTCTTCACAATTGTCCTTTTGCTCGAGCCCGCTGGTGCAGCCACGGTGTCAATCCAGCTTGTCAAAGGCTTTCTTCTTTCCTGCTGCGCCTCTATTTTCCCAGGCACCCTGCCCTTTTTCAGGGACTGATTTCTGCTGACAACGGGCCCAAGGTAAATGAGATGAACTTTCACTGTCCGTGAGTCTAAGGAGCACTTTGGCTTAGTTCTTCCAAGACAGCTTTGTTGCTTCTTTTGGCAGTAAACAGTGCTTTCACTATTCTCACAGCGCCATCATTCCCATGCAACCAGTCTTCTTCAGTCTCCCTTATTCAATGTCCACCTTTGACATGTCACGAGGCCATTGCAAATATCATGACTTGGAGCAGGCCCATCTTGGTGCTAAAAATAGCGTCCTTGCTTTTCCACACTTTAAAGAGGTCTTGTGCAACCGATTTATTCCACGTAATACATTGTTTGATCTCTTGACTGCTACTTCCATGGGCATTGATGGGTCCAAGCACGATTAAATCCTTGACAACTTTACTCTTGCCTCTGATTACCATGATGTTACCTATTGGTCCAGTTGTGAGAATTTTTGTTATCTGTATATTGAGTTGTCATCTATACTGAAGGCCTCTACACATTATATTAATTAGAAAGTGCTTCAAGTCCTCTTCACTTTCAGCAAGCAAAGTTGTGTTATCTGCACATTGTTAGTAAGGTTAATAAAGTCTGCTATACTGTTAATTAAATCTCCCTCTAATCCTGATGCCACTCTTCTTCATATAACCCAGTTTCTCTGATTGTTCGGTCAGCGTACACATTAAATAAGTATGATGAGAGAATGCAACCCTGACTCACACCTTTCTTGATTTTAAATCATGAAGTATTCCTGTATTCTGCTTCCACAACTACCTCCTGACCCAGGTACCGGGTTCGAATAAGCACAGTGAAGTGTTACGGAATTCCCATGCTTCTCAGGGAGATCCGTAGTTTATTATGGTCCACGTCGTCAAGGGGCTTAGCATAGTCAATAAAGCACAAGAAATTACTCTCTGCTCTCAGTCAAGATCCATCTAAGGTCAACAATGATATCTCTTGTTTCAAGTCCTCTGTTGCAACCATTGTTGGACGATTTTCAGCAAAAGTTTACTTGTATGTAATATCGGTGATATTGTTCTACAATTTACACATTCTGTTGGATCACCTTTCTTTGGAATGGATACCAATCTGGATCTCTTCCAGTCAGTCAGCCAGATAGCTGTCTCCCAAATGTCTTGGCAGAGACAAGTGAGTGTTTCCAGTGCCTCATCACCTTGTTGAAATATTTTGATTGGTATTCCAACAATTCCTGGAGCCTTGTTTTTGGATAATACCTTCCAGGCAGCTTGGAATTCCCCACGTAGTACCATTGGTTCTTCCTCATATGCTACCTCTTGATATAGAATGTCGATTCGTGCTTCCTGGCACAGTAACTCTGTGTATTCTTTCCATCTACCTTAGATGCTTCCAACATGGTTCAATATTTTGCCCCTAGAATCTTTCAATACTGCCACCCAAGGCTTGAATTTTCCCCCCAGCTATTTCAGTTTAAGACATGCTGAATATGTTCTTCCTTTTTGGTTTGCTAACTCTAGCAACCATTTCCTCAAAATATTTTACTTTGTTCTCAAGCTGCCTTTAGAAAGTTTCTATTCAGCTTTTCCACTTCATCATTCCTTTCATTTGCCTTAGCAACTCTGTGATAAAGAGCAAGTTTCAGAGTCTCTTCTGACATCCACCTTGGCTTTTTCCTACTTTCCTATTTTTTTAAAAAATGGCCTATTGATTGATACCATTCCATAGCTCATTGGGGGTTCTGTCATTAGTCTTCAAAGCATCAAATATGTTTTTGAGATGTTCTCAAAATTCAGGTGGGGTCTCCTCAAGGTCCCTTTTTGGTTTTTGCTCTGATGCACATATTTCAATTTTCTTCAACTTGAACTTGAACTTGCATATGAGCGATGATGATCCAGTGCACATTTAGCCCTTGGCCCAATTTGATTTTTATGTATTCCATCTAGAGCAGTCAAAGGTACTTACGATGAAGAAGTGATTGATCTTGCACGATTCTATCACATGATCTCCAGCTTCATTTCTAGCACCAAGGCCATATTTCACAATGACTGTTCCTTCCTCTACCCCCGCCCAACTTTTGCATTATAATCAGCAATAATTACCAATGTGTTCTTGATTGCATATTTGATCAATTTGAGACTGAAGATGTTGGTAGGATTCTTCAATGTTTCATCACTAGCTTCTGTGGTTGGTGCATAAGCTTGATAACAGTTGTACTGACTGGATTTCCTTGTGTGGTGATGGACATTATCCTATCACAGACAACATTGCACTTCCAGATAGCTCTTGAGATGTCCTTTTTAATGATGACTCTGATGTCATTCCTCTTGAATCTGTCATTCCCAGCAGAGTAAACCATATGATTTTCTGATTCAAAATGACCCATACCATTCTATATCAGGTCACTAATGCCTAGAACATCCATCTTTATGCATCCCATCTCATTTTTGATGAATTCCAATTTTCCTAGAGTCATACTTTATAGATTCCATGTCCGCTTTATTAATAGATGTTTGTAGCTGTTTCCTCTCATCTTTCCTAGTGCCCCACCAGCATATGAAGGCCCCAAAAGTGTTATTCAGAAAGGCTTTCTTCCAACCATATCATTATGGCCAACTCGACTTTGAGTAGACAGTTCTTCTTCAGTCATATTCTCACCCAGTGGTCATCCTCTGGCACTATTGCTGACCGTGTTCTGCTCTTGTTCATGGGGTTTTCAGTACCTGACAATGTTTCAATGCTGTCCACAAAGTTTTTAGTGCCTAATGTCTCCAAAGTAGAGACCTATTCCTTTGTAGTCGGTTCTTCATCTGGAAGCTCCGCTGAAATATTTTCAGGTTGGGTGATCCTGGTGGTATTTGAAATACCGGTGACATAGCTTCCAGCTTCATAGCAACTCACAAGCCACCACAATAGGACAAAGTGACAGATAATCATAAATATTGTCTTGATTCTGCATGGCTATTGATTAAACATCCCAACAACAACAAAATTTTTTTTTATTGGTGTCTATTCCTGGGTTATTTGGGGTGCTGATCCTATAAAATTGCATTATATAGATCATATCTAGTTTCTTAGATATGATTGAATTTATAAATTTTAGTCCTCAGTTTAAAGGATCTCTGCAGAATTGAGATGTCATAACAAGCTGTCTTATTTGAATGCGGAATTTATGTATTTAAATTACCCACATTTTTTGGTGTATCATGACCCTTGTTTCACAACTATTCATCTTCTTCCTTTCCTATAATATACACTGTTCCACTCTCAGATCTTGCACCTACTCCATCTTTCTGTGAGCCACCATGTCTTTCAGAGAATGAGTCTCCAGTGTTTGATATTGCACAAGGTAAATGAAGTGGGGGAAGTGATAGAAATTTCCAAATAACTTCATATAGTGAACGTTTTGACCAGAATAAATTGAGTTATCTGATCAGGGCCTTAAATCTTTTTAAGGAGTCTTCTGAATTGCTTGCCTTCAGACTAGAGGAAAAGCATGTACTTGAACCCGGAACAAAAATTGTATTTTATCTACAGAGAGAACAGTATTTGCTGCCATTCTTCACTGAAGATAACAACTTGGTATTCTCCAATGGCATCAGCAACCTTCTAGGGGGGGAAATTGGTCTTTCAGAATATAATGCAAGTTAGCGGTGTCTTTTTGGGGACAGTTCAAAAATGTAATTTGAAATGTATTCTTTTAAATAACATCAACAAATACAGTTCTACTCCAATCAGTCACTCCACCAGGATGTAAGAAGAGGGCGAAGCCATCTCCTAGGTCTTCGAAAAGATAAAGCCAAAGAACATCAGTGGGTGGTTTGTGTAGACTTGAAGGTGGTTCATTTTCTTCTTGGTCAACAAAGTGGCTACATAAAGTATCCTTGCTTTTTATGACTTAGAGAAAGTAGAGCCAAACATGACTATTGGACAAGAAAAGATTGGCCACCCAGAGAACATATGTAGGATAAAGTGTAATCAATGAGCAGTTGGTAGCACGAGTAGAAACATACTGCCACCACAACTACATGGAAAGTAAGGCCTGATGAAACTATTTGTAAAGGCTTTGAATAAAGATAGTTTGTGCACTGGATACACAAGTTACCTGGACTTACCATGGAAAAACTGGAGGCAGAAATTCTTGATGGGCCACAAATCCATTTATAAATGACCTAATTTCTTACCACCAATGAATGAAATTGAACCATGTGCCTGGTCTTCATTTGTTCTTGTGAAAACTGGCTTGGAAGCAAGAAGGCAGACAACTACACACAACTGGTATGTGTGTACATCCTTTCATTTCAACAGGCTTGGCTGTACAATAAGTGTTAACGTGCATTATCTGCACCGTCAGTCAGATCTATTTCCAGAGAGCCATAAGCAAAGAGCAAGGTGGAAGACCCTACGAAGACAAGAAACCCGTGGAAGCCAGATCCCAAGGACAATGGGACACACGTGATGGCAGACTTGTTGGACTCTTGTGTGGGATTGTGCTGGCACATCCCACTCTTGGGAGTCCTACAAAAGGAGCTCCTTGGGTGTCGAATGACTCCAGAGTTTGTATAGAAATCTGAGTTTTGGGTATGAAATAAGTAGATTTTCAAGAAATATACTTTTCTCTTAATTTTTAATGTTTTGTTCCTACTGAAAGTATATTAATTTAAACACTACATTAAAGTATCTTGGTTTTTTTTATAGGCGAGCAGAGTGAAGAGTGGTATATGGCATATGTTCCGATCTCAAAAACTAGAGCTGAAAGGGGGAAATTGGTGCTATTTTTCGAATCAAGAGAACCAATATACTCAGACACAAGTCTAACACTCAAAGTGCCAAAATGTGTGGTGACCAGTGTTCTCGACCGCACCAGAAATGTCCAGGGCTGTGGAAGGAATCGCTGGGATCAGGATAGGGTAAAGAAAGTTGGAGGGTAACGATACGTCTGCCCTCTGTCTCAGAAATCAGTGTTGAGCTGATGTTGAATTTTATTCTCATTTCTTCTTGTGAAGTCATAGATGATCAGACATTGCCCTCATGTCAGATTATAATCACCAAGAAAGAAGTACTGGGAGCAGAGTACATCCTTGGGCTTGTTCTCCCTGTGCTGCGACCCTCCTAG
Source organism: Echinops telfairi (assembly GCF_000313985.2). Classification (NCBI taxonomy): domain Eukaryota; kingdom Metazoa; phylum Chordata; class Mammalia; order Afrosoricida; family Tenrecidae; genus Echinops; species Echinops telfairi. The sequence goes on from NW_022111363.1 coordinate 7,411,190, forward strand.
GCTTAGGGAAAGATGGGTGCCAAGATATAGGAAGACTTTCAACGGATCCCATATCAACAGACACTGAAAAGAGACAAGGACCTTCTTCCGCCTAAACTGTAATAGGACAGAGAGAGAGAGAGAGACTGCCCCTGGATGGGGGAGTTCTCGCCTGCGAGGGAATAAATCTCTGCTTGGGAAAGTCACCCATTCATGGTCTTTCTATGATAACAGCACTAGATAAGGAAGACACCCACATTGACTCATACAAATAGCTCTCATTTCGGAGGAAGACACGTGGGCGGGCTTCACACATTTTGCAATTAACAAGGATAACATAATAGTTTCAGTTGTGTTTCCTGAGGCTCTGGGCTTTCTAGATTCCTCACCCCCCACCTGCCCCCACACCCTTATAAGGAGTAGGGGATTCATGTACAAAGACCTGAGTGAGTCGTGGTTTTACCCAGTCTTGAAGTGAAGCCTGGGACAGATGGGCCCTCCAGCCAGATGTTTCTGAAGTGTATCTAGCTTATTCAGAAGTGACTAGCTGCTTTCAGAATAGACGTTGAAGGGATTCATTATACTCAATTAAATAAAAACGTTATTAATAATAACGCCTATTTTTCTCTTTCCCTCTTGGCCCCCTTTAGCCTCTTTGGGCATAACAATGTTTCAAGGCTGTCATGAGGTTAAAACAACTGCACCATTAGCTCACTGAACCAAAGAAGGTGTGCATCATGCTCCGCATGTAATGGAAGAGTAAACTGAGGCTTAGTGAGGCCCAAGAGCTTGTTCAGGGCCTGCGTGGGAGCACAGTCCCACTTGTCCATTCGGGGCTGGGTGCCCAGGATGTCTTGCCTCCCCCCATCAGACGTGGTCTGCTGATTAGAGGTTTTCTTCCCCATAGCCCACTTCATTGGATGGATGCATTAAAAGCTTCCCTGGGTAGACAAATCCTGGGGCCCACAGGTACATTTCCATTAATAAAGCAAAAATACAAATTAAGCTGTCCTCTTGGTGATTCTGAAACAAGGCTCCCCCTCCTCCTTGCCCCCCCTTCCAGGAATCCACAAACACATTTTTAAATAACAAAAGAAAATTGAGTACCTGGTGCAGTTAGCAGTGGCCCCTGAGGGGCTAGGGAGACCAGGAAAAGAATCTAGTATTTTGCACCTGTCCTGCCCAATAGCTCCTTGTGCAGCAGTATTTACTTAAAAAGCAGAGGAGGGGATCATTATTTGCTGTTAGCCCTGCAATTCCCGCAGCTATACTCTTTGGAAGAAGTGTTTTTATTTTATTACTTCCCCGCCCTCGCCCCCTCTCTCATTCCTGGTTGCAAAAGGTAAAACTGGCAGTACCTGGCGCATACGATATGAAGAATCAGTGCAGAGGCCAGGATGGAAGCTTAGCACACGCCTGCTCTGAGCCTTTCATGTCTGGACAGCGATGAAGGGGAAGGAGCTCAAAAGAAAGGCTCGCGCACGCGCGCTCGCTCTCTCTCTCTCTCTGTCTCCCTCTTTCTCTCTTCTCCTTTCCCCTCCTCATATGCAGAAGTTGCATATACAGTCTACATGTGTAGTATAGATGTATGTACATTATATGTACCTTGTATATAAGAGTCCTCATATATCCATGTGTCATATATCTGTATGTATATACACACATATCTAAACATACATACATACATTATATATGCATGTATAGTAAATCCATAAACACACACACAGGTGCCATGTTCCTCCTCACCAGAAGTGCTAGTGGAACGCTGTGACAAAAGAAAATATACTAAGCCTAAAGCCAGGAAAAGAAAACCAGAAGAAGAAAGAAAAAAGCCAAGCCCCCATTTTGAATGTTGTGAGTATCTTCCAGTTACTAATGCCTCCCCCTCTAAATGGCTGTGTTTCTCCAGCTGGAAATTGGCAGCAATCAGCTTTACAAGTGTTGGGGAAAGATTTACTTGGACAGATGAAAGGAAATAATTTCCTCCTAAATGCCGGCGCCCACCACCAGATAATGTGGCACTCCCTGCTTGGCAGAGGGCAGTGCATTCTGAAGGAGCCTGTTTTCTTAGAAAATATAGTCATAGGGCAGGGAAGAGAAAAATATGGCCGGGCTGGTAAAAAGGCTATTGTTAGAGGTAATAAGGTGCTAAGGGCAGTGCGTTGAAATTGGAGAGCGGTTTCTAAAGCTCACAGAGCAGAGTGGGCTGAGGGATGAATGGCATGGGGAGTGGGGGTCACAGCAGGACTGGCTGCCCTATCTTTAGCAGTGTTTATGCTCCCTTGCCTTCCCATATTGAGATCATCTTGTTGCACCCCCTCACCTCTTACTCCCATAGATGAGAGCAAGCAGTGGGCCCAAGTCGTAAAGCATCTGGAGGTGGAAGGGTGTGCTGGAAATGCCGAGCCGTCCAACTGTATGCAGTGAGTGTTGGATGAACTGCATACAGTGCCACAGTCCTCAGACTTCACCAGTGATCTCCCATCTTTCCTTCTTACAGGAGAGTCTCTGGTTCATCGTGCAAACCATAAGGTTGGAAGGGTCAAATCCATGGAGAAGTGATCTAGAAGAAAGAGCTGGAGATCTACTTCAAAAAGATCATGGAACACAACTCTATGCTGACACACACGGGGTTGCTATTAATCAGAGTTGCCTCCGTGGCTACTGTTTGTTTGTTTTGTTTCCTTTTGGGGAGTTTCAGGGGTTTTCCGAGAATGGGAGGAAAGTCAAGATCCAGCTAATATGCTCAGGACCCTAAACTGGTTTCAGCTCTTCCTGTATTTGTTTTAAATGTTGCTCTTCCAGACAGTAGGATTATAAGAAAAGGTCCTGTGGCTGAAAAGAGCGTGGAAACCACTATTTGCTCATTAACTCAATTCTGGGCACCTCCTTTTGGCCACTCGATCTCTCCCTGGGTCTCTGTTTATTGCTCTTGTAGACTTGAACCACTCTCTTTGGCTTGGTTTTCTGTACTAATTGGTACAAAAATGTATCCCATTAGTTGTTGATTTTCTGCCTTGACTCTATCTTCCCATGGCCCCCTTGATGCTACGCTCAACACCATTGCCCCCATGTGATTTTGAGCCCTTTACACTTCTATTCCACCTTTCCTGCCAGCTTCTTGTTCACAGTGTCATGGGCTGCATCGGCTGACTGTCCATGCACTTGACTCACTTGCCCAAAACCAAACAAAACTCCCTGCCATCAAGTCAATTCTTCCTGACTCACAGTCACCCTACAGGACAGAACAGAACTGCTCCTGCGGGTTTCTGAAGTTGTAACGCTTTAAGGGAGTTGAAAGCCTCGTCTTTTGCCAGAGAAGCAGCAGATGGTTTTGAACATCTACCCTTGCAGTAAGCAGTCCAAAATGTAACCATTATGCCACCAAGGGTCCTTTTTTTGATGCACCTTGGCTCCTCTATAATCTGTTGCTTTGCTGGGTCCCAGATCATTGGCCTAGGTTTCAGATTTAGATGTACAAATGCATCCTGGATATCTCTACATGACAGTTCCTTCCGAAACTCATTCTTTAAGGCTGGCAGTCTTCTTAAGCCCATTCCTACTGCTGTATTTGTAATCTCACTGAACCAGCCTAAACCAGAGGCCAGACTAGCAGGGATGCAATCTGCTACCAAAGCAAATCACTTGTTAAGTCTTGTCAATTCCACCTTGTCAATTCCAACCTGGTAGAGACCCTCAACTGGCCTCTCACAATACCCTCCTTAATTAATGTTCCGGGCTTCACCCTGTCTTCCCCATCTTTGTTTTCTGCACAAATACTAGAAGCACCTGCTTAAAAAGCAGCTCTGGCCAAGTGTATAATCGAGGGATAACATAACCAAACACTACAAGTTGTGAGTAGCTTGTTAAACAATAGCAATCTATTGCCTCACAGGTCTGGAGACAAATAGTGCAAAACCAGGGTGCCTGAAGAGCCATGAAGAAGCTCTGGTGGCATGGTGAGTTATGCATTGGCCTGCACACTATCAGTTCAGCAGCTTAAAACGTCAACTGCTCTGTGGGAGAAAGACAAGGCTTTCCACTCCCTTGAAGAGTTACAGTCTTGGAAACCCACAGGGGCAGTTCTCCTCTGTCCTAGAAGGTCACCATGAGTCGGAGTCAACTCACTGGTGGTGGGTTTGGGTTTTGACAGGACCATGCTCTCTCTGAAGACTCTAGGAGATGCTTTCTGGTCTCCTTCAGCTTCTGGTAGCATCGGGCATTTCTTGCCTTGTAGAGATCTAGTCAGCTATGGGACAGGGGCCAGAATGTAAATTTATGCAAGCCCCTCCCATTACTATAGAAATCCAATTGTAGACTGAATTAATATCCGTTTTGGACAGTGGCATTTGAATCACATACTCCAAGTTTTACAGATATTGAGACTGAGATTTACCCAACATGAGTCCGAAGGAAGGTTTGGATCCGAATCCAGGTTCACTTTTTCCAGTCCTAGGTACCTTAGGCTGGGTTCTCTAGAGAGGCAAAACCAGTGAGGCTTATACAAGGTTGTTTCCAAAAGGTTGTGGAAAAATGAAACTAAAAGGTAACAGAATTTTCCCATGAATTTTTGAAGCTCTCACATGTAGATAGATAGATAGATAGATAGATAGATCATTGTTAGTTGCCATTGTCTTGGTTCCAATTCATAGAATGAATTGTTGTAGCCACTGTTGTTGTAGCCACTGTGTGAACCCATCTTGTAGAGGACCCTCCTCTTTTTCGTTGCACCCTCACTCTGCCAAGCATGCTGAAATGACTCATGTGGTCATAGAGGCCGACAAGTCCCAAGTCTAATGTCAGACATCATCCTGGGCTTCCTCTGATTCACGTAGCTACAAGGACAGATGAACTCAAGATTGGCAGGTCAGATGGCAGGCTGCTGACTTACAGGTTGCAAATGTTAATGAATCCCAAGATTAGCAGACAATATGACAGGTTCACTATCATGTTCAAGTCCTAAGAACTCGAGGCCAGATGATGACAAGCCAGATGCAGGTCCAGATTGAGCAAAAACCTAGACAGCTTTGCCCAAACAAACGTTCACTGCCATTGAGTCCACTCTGATTCATAGATACAGGACAGAGCAGACTGGCTTTTGGGGATTCCTGAGACTGTAAATCTTGTTGGGAGTAAAAAGTTTCATCTTCTTCCCGAGGAGCAGCCAGTGGTTTTGAACTGCTGACCTTCAGCAGCCCCACGCATAGCATATTGAATGTCTCTGCATAATGGGCAGAGGCCATACTCCAGGGAAAATTCCTTTCACCTGCGTAGCATCTCATAGCAGATCTCGCCATGGATGGCTACATCATAACTGCCAAACCACCGAGCACCATGACATCTCCATGGTGGTACGCACCGTGTGCCTCAGAAGAAAAATGCGGCGATCTACGTCTGAAAAATCAGCCATTGAAAGCCCTGTGGCACACAGTTTTACTGTCACCACATGTGGGGTTGCCGTGATAGGAGTACCATGCATTCTACCTTGCACTATCTCATGCTTCTTATGTCTCCTGGCCACACCATGCTCAGCCTCCCACTGGGCTTTTCCATGGGTTTATCCTTTGGCATGAAAGCATCTCTTCTTTTCTCCATCCAACAAACACTCCCTGTTCCTCCATCGAGACCCGGGGCACCTTCCTGCCTCTCTAGGTTGCGTGTGTTGCTCATCCTTCCCTATGGTCCCTTCCCAGTCCTGGATGCTTTTTTCCTGTACCTGCGCAGTCCAAAACAGTTGCCACTAGTCTTGTGTGGTTCTTGTGTGCTTGGGATGTGTCTAGTGCCACATGATGATGTGATCATATTTGAGATTTATTGATTTGCTAGTAAACGAATTTTACCTGTGCATACTTTACCTTTTTAAAAAGGTGACTACTAGAACATTTTAAATTCTCCTTGTGGCTCACAGTATGTTTCTGGGCAGTACATGCTACCGTGTATTTTATATTTCTCATACTGCATTGTAACATTTGAATACATGTCCGTCTCCTACATGAGAGCATGGTCCCCTCCACCTCAGGGGAAAATCCTCTCTCATCTTTGTGTGCAAAAGCCCTCCACCAGAGCCCGGCCCTTCCTAGGGTCCTCCCTGCAAAGCTGTGCTAAATAAATGAGTGAGCTTTACAAGAGATGCACAAACAGAACTGGCTGTGGACAGAGACGAATCTCACTGACGGAAAAGGAGAGAAGATCAAAGGAAGCGGTTTCACGCGAGGAAGGCGTGTGGGTAGCACAGGGAGCTCTGGGAGGCAGGCGGAGGCTGTGTAGTGAGGGGTTTGTCCGGAGTGCAGGGCCTTGGAAAATCACTGTTAGCATGTCTGTGAGGGACAAACCCGGAAGGGCCTTTCAATGCCCAAATGAAAGGTCTAGACGACATTCTGCAAACATGAGTGAGTCATTGAGGATTTGTGAGCAGAAAGTCGCTGCCATCAGCAGATAGAACACAATGGTCACAAATAAAGGCAGCGGGTCATTTCCATCTTTCTGTCAGTTGGACTTACTTGCATTTATGCACTTGTTTTATTCTAAATCTGCGTGCTCCGGACCTGTAATCCCAATTTAGATTCCCTGGGGTAAATCACTACTTGTATTCCTCTTCTTCTTCTCAAATAGCTTAGGCCCAGGTCTTTTTCAGGGAAGGGAGACAGCTCAGTTCCCAGGAGGTTCTTCCCTGCTGAAGTCTGTTTTTCATTCCCTGGGAGGTGACTGGGGGAGCCCGAGGGAACCAGGAGACAGGATTTAAGAGTTTTTCCAGGCTGTGGACGCGGAGCTTTTGTTCCTTTGAACACAACTGCTCTGCAAACAAGAGAGGAGTTGGCCACAGCACCCAGCTCCAGGCTTTGATCTGGGGCTGCTGAGCCCTTTGATGAGGATGTACCAGAGCCAGCCTTGGGCATAATTAAGGCTTCTTTTCATAATGAGGTCCAAATGCTTCTTAATTATATTTTCCCCATCTTATATTTAAGAAAAGTTAACCACCTCGGTTGGTTAATCAAAACGCGCGTAATATGTGGTGGGAAGTAGGAAAGGCCCAGATTTCCATCGGAGCTCCCGTTCTTTATTAGCAGATAAAAGCAGCAGCCTGGGTAGTGAGGCTAAATCCAGAGACCGGATCAGAGAAGCAGCTCTTGACAGCAGACTGTGACAGCTAATAAGCCAGTCTCCTTGGGGACACAGAGAGTCTTGGATCAGAACACACAATCCCGGGAAGTCAGAAGTGGAAGGAAGTTGAGCTATTTCTGTCCACCACTGACATTGTGAGGAGGGGCAATCTCGAGTCCAGAGCGGAGAAGCGACTCGCACAGGGTCATACTTTCCATTGCCCCAGACAACGGGCGCCTCGGGCTCCAGCCCAGATGTTGCTGCTGCCATCAGTTGCCAGGGAGGCAGTCCGTCCCACATGCCTGACGATGCCACGCGCCACGAAACAGAAATGCTGCCCAGTCCTACAACATCCTCCTCGTCCATTGAAAACCAAACTGATGGGAGCCATAGGCTTTCTTTTGTTGTGGTTGCTGTCTGAGATGCACTGGTTTGTCACTGAAAACTCCACTTTTCCTCCTTTTTTTTTCTCTTTCTTTCCTTTTCCTAAGCCGCTCTGATCACGATTTAAATTGAGGAATAAGGAATCAGGAGGGATTTTATTTATTATTATTATTGTTTTTAAAGAAACATACTATACACATATTACACAACCCATCTCAAGAAATGAAATCGACAACAATATCCTATTACCCGTCCATTTTTTTCCTCTCCCTGCTCCCACGGCCATCCCTCCCCTCCTCCTGTTGCCGCCACAGTCCATAGGATCCCTAGAGATTTTATTAGCTGATTGTCTGAGGCAAGCCTTTCTTCCTCATTTATCTTAGCCTGGAATCTTGGTGGAAACATGATTGGCATCATAGATAGCAACCCTCAAACCTCCGACACACAAGGGGTGCTCTACGTGAGTGGTGCTCTACGTGAGGTTCATTGTCAGGAATCGAACCTGCGTCTCCTACATGCAGGCAAGCATTCCGGCTCTGAACCACCCATGATCTCACCCAGTCAAAATCATGAAGTATGAGTAGTCTCCTGTGCACACTGCTTGACAAGGTGAGTGACTCTCCTCCTAGTCACCCTCCCACTTAAGCCTCATGACAACCCAGGGAGCTACCCCAACCAGTACTAGGAATCTGAGTATCAGCGTGGCTCAGCAAGTCACCGGAAGTCGGACAGTCAAAAGTAGGTTGAAAACCATTCATAAATTCCACCTTCTTTCCAGTCCTTCGAGTGGCCCCACATACTCACACCACTTACTCAGCACCCCCATGGAGAGCCCAAGGCCAGGGCTTGTGCTGATGGGCTGTTTTCAGCCCCCTGAGACACTTTCTTCTGAGCTCTAGCTGCCTTCCTGTCCCAAAGCAGAGGAAGAATATGATATAGTTTGAGTTTTAGAAGAATCTCGTGACAAGGTGTGAAAGAAGGCTTGGAGAGGATGGAGCCTGGGAGCAGTAGACCAGTCAGGCAATGTTGTGGCTTAGAATGCAGACCCGCCAAGAGGCCTTGAGAGAATTCAAAGTAGCGTGTGGTGATTGGAAACAGGAGAGCCACGGGAATAGACTTGTTAGCATACAGAGTGCGCTGAAAGTGGATGATGGCAGGTGCAGTTTGGTTACAATCTAACACCTAATCATTTGATCTCCCTTTTGACTCATTTTAAAGTTGTTCTAGCATTCAGTGTTTTCTATTTTCTTTTCAACTGGGGCTTTTCTCTGTTTTATTTTGTTATTGCCGTTAGTTCTTTTGACTCTTGTTTTTCGTTTCTGCGTGTCTTTTGGTATATGAAATCCATATACCAAAAGTAGGTGAAGCTAGAGAGACACTCACTAGACTAGTGATTCATTGGGGCGGGGAAGTTGAGGGGAAATGGGGAGCTCATAACCAGGAGGACAAGAAAGAAGAAAATGTTCTAGAGTGGATTGTGGTACTGATTGTACAACTCTTCTCGATATAACTGAACTATTGAATTTCATGCTATTTTGATTATGTCCCAATAAAATGGTTTATTAAATAAATAAACAGAAGAAGTCTGTGAGGACAGTCTCAGGGACGCCAAACTTTCTGGGGCCATAAAGGGTAGATGAACCACTGAGCCTAAGATAATTTTTAAACCTTAAACCAAAATATTGCCGGCAGTCTCCTTAAAACCAAATAGTACCAGCTTCCCTAGTAAAGAGTGTCTGCCTTCAGCATTGTGGTAGTTACATGATCCGGCGTCAATTTGCGAAGAGGTGGAGTCTAGCCTGTCAATCAGGTCCAGCTTGAAGACCTCATTTCGAGGTACCATGGAGATAAATAGCTCGCTGGAGGCAGGACACAAGACACACTCTCTGCTTTGTTTCCCTGCTGACAAGACATACGGAGCTACCCTAGAGCCCTGGAACTGGAGGAGCCACGTGGAGACCCACACCAGCACTGAGATGCTTCCTCCACCACTGGATCCACAAGACTTTCCACCCCCTGGCCTGTGATCTTCCTGCATTCTCAGCATCATTGCATGGCTGCATGAGTCTAAAGAGAAATGTATAGACTAGTCTTGACATATGGGGTAATATCAGACTTATGAACTTGATCTGGAGGGGGCTAGGATGTTTTCTTAATGTACAATTGCTCTTTGATATAAAGTTCTCTCTTACACACATATCAGTGTCTCTGGATTTGTTTCTGTAGTCAACTGGGACTAACACAAGCACCAGGCTCTGTCTGTGCGCAATCAAAGTGAGCACAGCAACTGGAAAGATGAGGTAGGAACCTGCGTGGGCAGTGAGTTCATGTTAACTCAGAGAATGCCCTCACTACCTCTGAGCGTGCATGTTGAACGTGGAGGGTGGGCATGTTTTGATGTGCATGTCAACAGTCCCAGGCTTAAAAAGGAGATTCATTCCTAAGTGTGCCTTTAAGGTGAATTTGAAGGTGAGTCAGAGCAGGTACATTCCATTTGTATTTAGCCATATTTTAGTGCAAGTGAAGCCCTGTTGTCATTGTGGGATAAACATTGATTTGCTAACTTCAAAATTGGAAGTTCATCCCCATTAGCTGCTCTGAGAGGGAAAGAAAAAGCAGTCTTCTCCTATAAAGAGATACATTCTTGGAAACCCTATGTAAACTTGTTATGGGTCAGAATCAACTTGGTGGTGGTGGATTTGAGGGTTAGAGCAAAAGAAGAACATAGGGTGCAAGGTGGCACAGTGTATTAAGTGTTGCGTTGCTCATTGAGAGGTTGGCAGTTCAAATCCACCAACTCCTCCATAGGAGAAAAAATGAGCCTGCTTCTGTAAGGATTTACAGCCTCTCACACTTAATTCTAGCAACAAGCTAAGAACAATTAGTTCCTTTTTTTTAAACAATTAGTTCTTATGACACAACCCTGCTCGATGCTCGCCCTCATGAAGAGATCAGTGAAGATATGGGTGCTATAGCAAAGTGTGCTATAGAAACCAGATGGTGCCTGGCTACCAGCAAGAATAGCATCAGGAGTCTTCAAGGCTTGTCTTCAAACAAGCAGCCATCTAAGTGAGGCGTCAACTAAATCAACATGAAAGAAACACACCAGCCCGTGAGATCCAAGAATTGTAAATAGTAAAACCCAAATCCTAATTGGGAATAGCATCAGAGCTTAACTTGTGAACACCTGGTTTGCAGAAGGCTCTGGATGACAGAGGAATCCCCAAATCCACGGGCACGGTCGGCACATGGATTAAGTCCCCAGCGAATCTCCTCTCCATAGTCGAGAAATGTGAAGAGCCTTGCTATCAGACAGAGCACATTGTAAAGCCCATTAATGGCAGTGTGTGGGGTTAAAATAGAGTGCCTCATCCTCTGACCTCCCTACGGACTCATTGTCAAGTTGTTTCAGTTTTTAATGTTTTCTGTTTCTTCTTTGACACTTTCCTATGTTTTGTCTAGTCATTATTGTTGCCTTTTGTTTGTTTGCATTGTGTGATTTTCTATGATTGTGTTTTATTTTGTGTGATTTTCCACACATAAACTCCAGGGCAAGTAGACTTATAGAGACAGTAACTGAGTAGGAGCCTGGCAGGGGAGAACGGGGATAAGTAAGGAGTATGGGTAATAGTGAGTACTAGAAGAAAATATTCTGAAATTGACCGTGGTGACAATTGCCCAAATCGTCTAAATATGATTAAATGATTAAATTGTATGATGTATGAAGTTTATGCCAATAAAGGCACTAAAAAAACAATCAAGACATTGAAGCATTGC
>NW_022111363.1:7424024-7425284 GCF_000313985.2 Echinops telfairi
AAACAACAGAAGAAAACAAAACATCAGCAACAACGACAAAACGAATGACAAAAGAAAAAAGAAGGAAAAGCCTGCAAATAGTTCAAGGTCTGTTTGTTAACCTTTAGGAGTGTTTTCCAGTCGAGTCTGATTGGGTGCCACACCATGGTCCCAAAGTCTATTTTTGGTATTCCCTTGGGACTTCCTTGCTCTGGGTACTTTGCTGTTCTGTTGTATGCCCTTAGTGTTTTGCCTCCGTGTGGTGGGATCAGATCAGGCACAATTCCCACACTGTGTCTCCAGTGTTCCCTGTCAGGCTATGGGTCATTGAGGGATGTCATGTCTCAGAGTGGGGCTGGCCCTATGGTCCTCTCTGTGCATTGGCTGCTCTGAGCAGGGATATCATCCTCAAGGCTTGGTGGGCCAGGGCGTGCTCCACTCTCTCTTCCTCCCCCTTTGTTTGCTCCCATGTGCTCTCATCAGACATGTCCCTCTCCCTGAACTATAGCTTCAGTGTGGTCCTCTGGAATAAATTCTTCTGCAGGGAGGGGCAGCTGTCCACGTAGTTGGGATTGGGGCCAGTCCCTCAGACCTCTCTATTGGTTTAAGGAACAGTTTTTTAAATGTGTTTCAAAGAGACATGACCATATTCAAATCCTTTAAAATATTTCATGTAAGAACTAAACTGTGTATTTCACAAATAAGTATATTAGCCCTCATTTAAAAAGGAGATTTACAGCCTCAGCAAACCCATGGAGTATTTGACTCTTCTCCGGATTTGATTCACCTGCAGTTGGTTTCATTTAATTTCTTTGGGTTAGTGCAAACAAGGGCTTGGAGCCTTTTCAATGATTTAAAAGCTGCCCATGCACGTGGGAAGGTGATGAGGAGGAAGGATGTGTTGTGAGTGGGGATCGGTTGAATCACGTCCAGCACCCAGACCAAACGGACTGCCAGGAGTCGATCCCAAGTCATGGAGACCCTGTAGGAGAGAGTAGAACTGCCCGGTGGATTCCCGAGACTGTAACTCTGGGTAGAAAGCTCCGTCCGTCTTTCTCCCTCGGAAAGTGGTTTCCAACCACAGACTTTGCAGTTAGTAGCCCAACTCATAACCACTATGCCACCAGGGCTCTTAAGGACTTCAAAGTGAGGGCAACTTGATATCACCTTGGAGGTCAAGGATGAATTGCCCATAAATCTGACCTTCATAATCTTGAGTCTGCCTAAGGAGAAAGGAAGTCAAAGCTAGGGTTCGGTACTTGTAGGTCCTCCTAGCTAAGC
>NW_022111363.1:7425979-7427654 GCF_000313985.2 Echinops telfairi
CCCCTAGCGGCAACTGCTGGAACTGCCCCCTCAGAGCCATCCCTAGGTCCCCACCAGATCCAGCAATGCCCTGGACTTCCAGCCCAGTCTTGTGGCCTCTTCCAATTCAATCACAGGACACGGCTCAACCCTGAGGACCAGCTCTTCCAGGGCCCATCCCCTGCCCACTTTGTCTTTCTCTCGCCTCGCTTTGGCTGTGGTGATTGCTGCTGCCGCCACTTCTGGTGCCCCCAACGTCTCTTCTGGCCCAGGACATGGAGGATCCGCCCTTGAAGTGGTTTAGATGGCAGCCCGGGGTGCGTCCTGGGAGGCTTTTGAATCTGGATAGGAAAGCTGAGGAGACGGGCTGAGTGTGGAGGGAGGCAAGCTCTTGGCGTGGCCTCCCCTTTGCTTATTCCAGCAGCCAAGTGTTCGCTCCCCAGCACCGGGTCTCCTGAGCAGCCCTACCCCCACGCCCATCCATGGAAGATGGGCCTTTGGTGGCTGTGAGAAGGGGCCAACCTTATATGCCATCATTCATGCCAAGGGCACGAGGGCTCAGGACCCCTGTGCACGAGGTCCCCGGGTGCCAGGGGCCAACTCCACGGCAGCTCAGGGCCACAGCGGTGGCAATAGTTTGGGCTCAGAGCTTCTGAGCGCACTGGATAGCAGTCTCACTGGACAGGCCAAGCTCCTTCCCTCCGGAGCAGAAGCTTCCCAGCCACACGAGGACAGTTTGGGCCTGAAATAGCTCCTGTTGCATGCGGAGCTTCACTCTCTGGAGTTCGTGGTTTAATCCGAGCTCTGCTTCGGACTCACTGGGTAACTTAGGAGCTGCGGATTCACCATCTGCAGAAGCTGCCCCAGAGGCTCTGGGAGCTGTATTTTCAGAACTGACATGCATCCCGTGGGAGACGTGGCACTCACGGGAGTGTCGCGGGCATGCACAGACCTGGCCCAGGCCAGCATGCAGCCACCCTGCACAGAGCTGATGTTCTTGGCTCCCCCCACACCTACGTGTGGCACCGTGCGGAGGAAAGGCCTCATCAGACCCTCAGAGAGCAGCAGAGGACCTGGCTCCCCAGTCTCTGCTTGCCTGCTCCGCTCTGTCCTCTGTCCCGGGTTTATTACTCCGTGAGCGATGTTCGCCTGGAAGCAGGACGGTGGTGGTTGTTTTTATGACTTATTCATAAAAAGTGTGAAGGGGGAAATGGAAGAAAGCCGAGGTAGGAGAGCAGGATTGTATCTAAGTAAAACACTTTTCAAAGTGTCAAAAGGTCTTTGGGGAAATAGAAAAAAATATATAGAAATGAGTCCGAATGTGAGGCGGGAAACTTTGGCTCCAGGAAATAAGTCCTCCACGAAGGTGGTTCGGATGAAAAGCGAAACAAAATCTGGCAAAACAGAAGCTTATACTCAGCGGTGCCCTCTGCCTCATCATTGTCACCCGCCTACAACAGCCCAGATGGACTTCGTATTTTGAGATCAGATTGATCTCAAGGAGAGACTGTCAGCCCAGCAGGTGGGGGTCTGAGGTCCTCTCCACAGGGCCCAGACCCCCAACCAGGCTTTGTGTCAGAACCCTGGGCCTCCCACCTCCCAGGGGATGTGTCTGCTCCTTATCCCGCAATAGAAAGTGGCCCCGGAGGTTTCGGACCCCTGGGTCAAGTGAAGTTGACATATAAGGAGAAGGAGT
>NW_022111363.1:7429125-7432802 GCF_000313985.2 Echinops telfairi
GCACAACAGAATGAAAGACCACCGCCTGGCTCTGCGCCGTTCTCAGAATTGTTCTTAGGTCTGCGCTCACTGTTGCAGCCACTGTGTCAACCCATCTTGTCCTGGGTCGTCTTCCTTTTTGCTGCTTTACCAAGCGTGACGCTTTACCAAGCATGATGTGCTTTACTAATTCTGCTTTACCAAGCATGATGTGCTTTCCAAGGTCTGGTCTCTTCTGAGAACATGTCTAAAGCATGTGAGCCAAAGTCTCACCACCCTCACCTCTAAAGGGTATTCTAGCTGGGTTTCCTCCAAGACAAATGTGTTGGCTCTTCGGGCAGCCCACGATACTCGCAATATTATTTGCTAGCACCATAATTCAAATGCATCAATTCTTCTTTGGTCTTCCTTAGTCAATGTCCAACTTTCATATGCATACCCAGTCATTAGAAATACCCTGGCTTCTTGGGTCAGGCACACCTTGATCCTCAAAAAGACACATTGCTCCTCAACATTTGAGCGAGGTCTTGTGCCGTAGCTTTTACCAGTGCACTGCACCCTTTGATTTCTTGAGGTCGCACATGACAATGAAGAAAGCTAGAGGCTTTCTCCACACGGAGAACCACAGCTTTTCAAAATGAACCGAGTGTCTACGCCTTTCATATCTCTCAAGGCCCCAAGCCTTACTCATCCTTCAAAGGCCAAGTCAAAGGTCATATTTCTTTTAATCATCATAAAATATCTATATTTAACACAACTGTTGCTTATTCCACATTTTCCATGTACAAGTAGGTGGCACCAATTACATCGATCCCGTTGTTCAACCATCTTTGCCAAGTTATCCATCACCATCGACGGAAACTCAGAGATGCCAGCTTCTTCTCAACGCTGACAACATCTTCACTGGGCTCTCCAGTGGAGGTCATTAGTGCTATTCATGAAATAGCGCCAGTTCTCCTGCGGCCACGGCCAGATGCCACCTCCCCAGGGTACTTTGAAGCTAAATGTGGTCATGTGACTTGCCTTGGTTCCTGGAATAGGATCAGAAGCCAGTGCATCACTTCTGAGTGGAAACTTTCATCCTTCTTGTCTTCCTGCCTCAGAAACCAGGGAGCACCAAGAAGGAGCACCCTTTAGCTGGATGAGGACCTCATGAAGCAGAATAATCCTTGATGGGAATGTAGTGGGAGCAAGAAAGAACCCTTTAGCTGTCAGAATCTATGGAGATGTGGTGATTACTGAAGCATAATATATCCTGTCCAAGAATATATTATTTGCAAAATGTCATCACTCTTGTAAAGTCAGCATTTAATCCTCTGCTTATTCATCAACTCAATCTTTCAAAAATTTATCAAACAATTATTTATGAGGCACTGTTAGTTACCCGAGATCATACAATAACAAGGCATGCTACCTGCCCACAACAGGCTTTCAATTTGAGCAAGAGGCGGAGAAGTATCAATGCAGGGAGTATCAATAACATCAGATTCCTACCACGAGGGTGGGTGGCAATTCAAAAAGCTACGAGAGCATATAGGTGGGGAGCCTAAATTCCTGGAAGTTTGTAAGGAGGCTGGAGACATACTCATTTCAGTTGAGACCTGACAGACAAGTTGGTTTTATTTGGACGAAGGGGTATAAGGAAGAGGAGAGAAGGGGGCAACTTGTGAAGGCAAGATGGGCATGAAAGAGCAGGAGAAGCACAGAAAACTAACTGCCCGTTGTACCACATGGCTGAGCACATAGTCTGCAAGGAGTGGGGTGGGCATGGAGGGAGGAGCGATGGGGCTGTCCTGGTCCCCTGGATTCAGCTCTGTGAGAGGCTGGCATGGGAATGAATGACTTTGCTGGAGACCTTATCTTAAAGACAATGGGGAGCCCCAGAAGGATGTTTAAGTAAGAGTAACACACGGAGTTAAAAGATCATGGAATTTTCCCAAGAACTTTTTGAAACCCCCCACCCCACCCCTGCCTGTATTTGTCTTTTCCATTTTCATAGTGCTTCTGGCTACGGGAAAGAGAGCATGGAAGTGGGCAGCATCCTGAGTCTCTTGAGAGTAGTCTGTGTCAGATTCACCGTATGGTCCCTTGCTCCACCCCATACACCAGGCTCGTAGTATTGCAAACCATTCTGGAAATGCTAATTGGATGATTACAGGACACCAGGCATGCAAGTCCCCAGCCCTGCTGAGTGTCTGTCAGTAACCCTCCACACTCCAAGCAGTCACAAATGGCGATGGGATGAGTCTAGATGCCAGTGGCCGCTCATGAAGAGCTTGGTGGCACAGTGGGTTTACACACTGGGCTGCTAACCACAGTCAGCAGTTCGATCCACCAGCCCTCTGCAGGAGAAACACACGGCTTAAAGAGTTACCATCTTGAAAATCCACAGTGGCCGCTCTACTCTGTCCTGTAGAGTCACGGTGAGTCAGCACTGACTCGATGGCATGAGTCTGGTTTGGAGTGGAGTCTGGCATGAGTAACCTAAACAAAGACAGGAAGTGTCCAGCCACTCCCAGCGAGAAACCCATCAAGTGACTGACAGCTGCCTGGGGTTAGTTCTGAGTGTAACACCCTAACCTCTCCCACATCACAGCCCCAACCAGACTCGACTGAGTCCACCTGCCTCTCCGGCCTTTGGATCTTCTGTCTTCAGAGACAGGTGGGGTGATTGGAGACTCCTAATGGTCACAATAGAGCAGGAAGCCCTAAAGACCAGGGTAGGAGTTTGAGGGGCCAAAGCCCTGCTAGTTCAGGCAGGAGAGCTCTGCTTTTCCCCGGGAGCTGGGCTGTGGGCCGAGCCAGGTGCCGCCAAGCAGGAGGGCTGCTCGCACTCCAAGAGCCAGGCCGGCAATTCCAGAAGGCAAAACTTCAGTGCATTCCAAATTTCCAAAATAGAAAGAATAAAACAAATCAGAGCAGATGTTCCAACATGTAATTATCAACTAATCAGTTTGGACTTTTTTTTTTTTTAAAAAAGAGAAATTTCAAAATAGCTCCCAGATTTCATCAGCCACAGCCCTGGTGGAGGACTGGAGGGGTTGGAAGGGAGATGGTGCAGAGGACTGCAGGTGCCCAGGTGGTAGAGAAAGGGGTGTTGGATGGGGTGGGAGGGAGAGGGAGTAAGGGGGCAGGTGCTGTTGCCGCTGCTGCTTCTAGCACTACTGGAAGCGCTTCAGAAAGCAGGGAACAGCAATAGGCTGCAGGTGCTGGCCAGGTGGAGGCAGCTGGGTCTCAAGACTAACAGTTTCCTCCATAGGAATGTTGCAAACCTGGGATGAGTCAGCTCCGTGGCTCATCGGGCCCTACATTTTGTCTCTGGCAAGGTAATGGCTCCTAGTAGACCCATGTCAGCGGACCACTTACCCTCAATCTTGAACCGCCCCCTTAAACCTATCAGATGTAGGAAAGAAGCAGAGCAGGGCAGGTTCTTGGGTAGTCCTGGCGGACTTGAGCTATGGGCGGCACCGGTCTGGTTGTCTGGGACTCCTGAGTGTGGCTGTGGAGTTACTGCTGAGAAGTGGCTATGCTAACGCTTCCATTGAAATGCTTCATTGGATGATGGGGACCTTTAAGAGGGTGCTTCACAGGGAACAATGAATGGGAGGGAGGCGGTAGAGAAACAGAGGCAGAAGGATAAGGAGAAAGGGAGGGGAAGGGAAGGGAAGGGAAGAAAGAAAGGAGAGTCCAGAGAGGGG
>NW_022111363.1:7433589-7439647 GCF_000313985.2 Echinops telfairi
GAGAGAGTGTCTCCCACCTCCAAGGAGGAAATACCAGAGTTTTCCCAGAATCCTCAGGGGAAGGCCATGTCCACAGGGGCCTCATTGGCTGTGACCCGATTGACAGACTAGACTCCACCCCTTCACTCTTAATTCTCAAACTGGCGAACGATTATAAAACTGTCACACAGGTAAGTACTCTCCTTGAGCCCAGCTGCTCTCTGGAAGCCAGTCTCCAAACCTCCCTCCACAGGCAGAAAAATGCCAGAGCAGTCTAACAGACATGGATTCCAACCCCAGCCTGGTCCCTTCATAGTTCTATGTCCTTGGTAAACCATTTAACCTTTGGCTTCTTCTCCCCTCCTGGCAAAGGAAGATAATGATAGTACTGACCACACAGGGTGGCTGTGAGGAGCAGGGGAGGCAATCTGGAACATGCTCGGTGAGACATTGGCCGTGTCGGATAGCACGTGGGCTTCCTGGCGGCCTGCTGGTGCTGGGCCTGAGTAGAAACGTCATCGGAGAGGAAGTGGAAAATGTGCTGGGATGCTACCGATTCCCCTCCAGGGGACGTTCTGCTGATTCTTGGACACCCTTTGAGCTGCCCTCTAGTTTTCCATTTCGTTTTCATCTGCGCCTTGGGGAATGCCATTTTGCCTCTTCAGTCTTTCAAAACTCCTCTGTTGACGCCTCGAGGCCCAATGAGTGCTGGCCTCCTTCTCGAAGCCTTCCCAGACCCTCCATCTCAGGGCAATCTCTGGCTTCTCCAAATACTCTTAGCTTAAGATCCACAGCATCCTTCGTGAGTACCACCCTAACAGAAACACCCCAAGTGGTTGACCTTAAAGAACAGGAATTTCTTTCCTCAGAGTTCTAGAAGCTAAAGATGTAACCAAGCCAGGTTGTTAACAGGCCATGGCCATTCCTTCTCTGAGCCTCTCTCCTAGTAGCGTCTGGAGTCAACCCCCAGTGTTCCTTGGTTCATTGATGATTCTTCCGTGCCACTGAGTCGATTCTGACTCAGATTGACCCTATAGGACAGAACAGAACTGTCCCTCTGGGTTTCTAAGGTTGTAAACCACCTTGATGGTACCAGACAGCCTCATTGTCCTTCCTTGGAGCAGCCGGTGGGCTTGAGCTGGTAATCTTTCAGTTAGCAGCCAAAAACGTGTAACCCACTGCACCCCCAATGTTCTATTCAAAACTATGAAAAGGGATTGTATTCTAATGCATTAAGGAAGATCATTATACCACATTGCATTACATTATGGGAGTTGATAGCCTTACATTATAAAAGGTTAGCTGCTCCACCCAAGGCTAGCAAACTGATTTAATCACATGTAATCACTCTGTGACAGCTGCATATATGGTTCTCAGTGAAGCCACTGGAAACCATATTGCCTGCAGCCTAGTCAAGATGACACCTAAACTTGACCATCACAATCAGGACATGTCTTGGAATGCTATGTCTCTCTATTTTGTGGTCTCTGTGTCCATGTCTTGGCGCCCCTAAAACATGAATGCTGGAAGAAAGGGTCTCGGCTGCGTCCACCTGGATGAGGACTCATCCCCAGCTGGGTGCATGATTACCGTGCCTGCCCCCGAGATAGATGCTGAGGCCATGTTTTCTACATTCCTGAAGACAGCTCAGATGCTGGCAGCTGCCTGACTTGCCAACTGTGCAGTGGAGAAGTAAGTAGACCTCTCAGTTGTATGTTGGGGCAAACCTATAATTGGTAGTCATTCTTGTGTGCTGTTAAGTTTATTCTGACTCATAGTGGTCCTACCCCACTGTTGTTTAGTTGTTTCTGACTCAGATCATATATAGGGATTTTGAGGCTATGGATGTTTAAACAAAAACTCATTACCATCCAATAGATTCTGACTCATAGTGACCCTCCAGAGATCCAATAGGACAGAATAGAACTAACCCTGTGGGCTACCAAGGCTGTAAATATTTATGGGAACAGAAAGTCTTTAGGATAAAGTAAAGCTACCCCATAGGGTTTTCTAGATCGCAGTCTTTAAGGGAGCAGAGGGCTACGTCTTCCCTCACAGAAGCAGCTGGTGGGTTCAAACTGCTGCCTTTTTGGTTCACACCCAACAGGGCCACCAGAGCTCCTGTAAGGACACCAGTCACATGGAATCAGGACCCACGCTATTCCAGTATGACTTCATGTTAACTCATTACATCTGCAACCATTTCCTTTCCAAATAAGACATCTAACGGCTGAATCGGAGAGGTGGGGGTGGGGTTTCAGGACCCTGATGTCAACATGTCCTTTTTTTTTTTTTTTCAGCAGAGAGCAGAGGCCGCCCTGGCCAGCAAGGTGACCTCTTCCTCTGCCAACATGTCCTTTTAGAGGTACACAATTCAACCCATAACAGGGTAATTTGAAGAATAAGGCATATCCAGCACTTAGCACATGGAAAGCTCTAAGTGAGTGATAATTGCTCTTAGACCCACCAGCTCACCCAAAGACCCCCTGTGCTAGGCTCCCAGAGTACAGAAAAGAATGCTAAAGATGTAGATTCAAGTCCTAACTTTGACTTACAAAGTTTGACCTGTGATTCTATAATTACAACATAACCCAGGTACATAATTTCCCTGAGCATCCACCCCTCGGTTTTTGCATTTGTGAAGGGGGGGTTGACTTTGTTGATTTCCAAAGGCGTGTGTCTTTCGGGTGTCTATTCCAGTAACTCTACAAATATTTCAACAAGAGACAAGGTACAGGAAGCGAATGTAAAGTGTAGGCAAAGGGTAACTTTGCCTGTTTCTTGGTATCTATGTCATACCAGGGAACCCTGGTGGCACCTTGTGGCATCAGGCTGCTAACTACAAGGTCAATGACTTAGACCCACCAGCTGTTCCTCAGGACACAGGTGAGCCTGTCTGGTTCTATAAAAATTTACAGCCTCTGAAACCCCCAAAATCGGTTCTACTCTGTCCTAAAGGGTTGCAAAAAGTTGATTCAACAGCAGTCATTTTGAGGTTTTATTACAAGGACCGGTAGGGGAACCGTAGTTAAAACTCTGGACTGCTAAATGGAATGCCATTGGTCCACACCTATGCAAGGGCCCCACAAGAGATGCATGTGGCAGCCAGCTTTGATAAAGGTATATGATGCTGAAGGGCTTCGTGAAGGACTTCTTCACCATCTTACGCATAGGGTCACAGTGAGTTAGGATCAACTTGATGATGGCAAGGATGACCAGTGTCTTATTCAGAGGTGGGAGGCCTAGCGATCTACTTCTGAAAAATCAGCCATTGACAACCCCGCGGAGGAGAAGAGTTCTACTCTGACACACACGGTCACTCTTTTATCATTACCCTCTTCTTCTCCTTCCCTCCTGACACCATCCTTGACATCATCATCATCTCTCTACGTGCTCACTCTTACACACACACACACACACGCGCGCGCGCGCGCGCGCGCTTCTTTTGCCTCACCGCATTGGTTAATTCCTTTCCTCTCAGCCTCCTGTCTCCACATCACTGAGTCCCAGGAAGCCTCAGGGTTAATGGGACTGAGGTAGGTGGAGGAAAGAAGAGGTGGGGGGGAGAGGGCTTGCTACCTGGGTTACCTTGCTGCCTGGGTTACCTGTAAAGCTGAAGAACCGGGATGGAGATTAGGCTTTATTAGATCGCTACGCCGCGGCTTTACATAGGCTGAGCTCTTCCTGGTGCATGAAGAACCATGGGCTTGACAAGTAGTAGGGGCGTTGGGGGGAAATGAAAAGGGTTTTTTTTTTTCTTTTAACTTTTAAAATAAATGATAAAGAAGGAAGTAGAAATGAAGCAACTTCAGCAGACCCTTCCAGTTCCTCATTTCCCCCATAGTGTGGATGTCTGCAGCCGCCGGTGAGGGCCCCCAGCCCCACTCTGGGTGGGAGGCAGCGGGGTGGGCCTCTGGGCCCCCAGCCCACCAGCAGCCGAGGCTCTGAGAAGCTGATTAAGGACTGCTGGAGGGTTTTCCTTCTGTATAAGATCCTTTCCCATTCTTTCTTCTCTTGCTGCCTCGCTCTGTTTCTGGTTCTTTCTCTCTCTGGCTGCCTCTTTCCGCCCTCCCGCCCCCCACCCCTTCCTCAGCCTCTGTGGAGAGGGTCCAATTAAAGAAGAAATGGCAGTTTGGCTCCTGAGCTGACATTGCTGTCCCGGTACAAGCTCTCTCAATTGACAGAAATCCTTGACTTCCTTACCTCCCTGTGTGCTACGTGTGCGTTGGGGGGCGGGGGAGAGTCACTGTACCCCCCACTCAGCCTTGCCTGGTTTCTTCCCTCTCTCTCCACTCCTTCCAGAACACCTCCCCCACCCAGGCTCTTGGGGGATCCCAGGGAAGGTTTGAACCAAGCGGCTGCTCAGAACAGCTCTCTCCTTCTCAGAGAAGTGGTGCTTCCCAGATTGCATTTCAAATAGGGTTGGAAGGACGTTGCAAAGGGGCCCAGCCTGAACTTGGGGTGCCCTTTCATCTGCCTGCCTGCTATCCGGAAATGTCAGATGGTGTAGCTGGGTGTTTTCCAACACTGTTCGCTAACGATTAGCTTTTGTGAGCATCCCCTGAAGGGCTGGAAGGGAGGTATTACCTTCCTACCCAACCACATCCTCCACCGCTCACCTCCCCCGGCACAAGCCCCGGGCTAGGAGTGCCCACCTCGCTGCTCCCTGCACCAGCCCTTCCCTGACTCTAGAGCTTTCCATGCCACACTGCCCCTCGTCATCAGCCCTCACCCCAAACCCATGCAAGGCCCAGCTCATTGCCTGTGCCCCAACTGCACGCTGACATTGTACTGTCAACCTGCTCTGCCTCCTGTGCTCGACCCCCCAGCTGACAGTGCTGCTGCTGCCCTCGCTGTCGCCAGAATTCAAGTCATCTTCGGATGTGCACTCCCTGCTTGCTTCCAGGAGACAAGCAGTCCAGTCCAGGGGCCCTGCTGCGTTGGCCTCTGAAGGACCTTCATGGCCCCCTCTTCCTCTCCTTGCCCACTGTCACAGCCTGTCCGGTTGAACCTTCCAGGCCCTCTGCCTGGTCTCCCTGCCTCCATTCCTATGCCCCCACAGGTCACCCTCTCTGCTTCTACGGGGTTGACTCTTTACCTAGTCAGTTACTCACCTACCCCATCTTCAAAACCCGGCAATTGCTTGTGGGCTGGAGTCCAAATCCTCCTTCCTATCCACACCAACTACCTTCCTGGGGCTCCCTGAACTCCCCATGCTCTTCCGTGCTTCCCACCTGCCTTCCTACTGCACTCCCAGCTCGGAGTTGCCTCTCCTCCAGCCTGGCATTGTGTTTTGTCTGGCAATGCATGCTAAAAGCATTTATTGCAAGTGAAGGATGTACAATATTTGTTGCTGGGTAGACTCAAGTTTACACGTCTGAAAACTCCCCATTTATCTAATGAACACGCATCTCCTATGTCCTATGAGTCTAGCGCTGTACTAAACTATAGGTGTCTTAGTTGGGGTTTTCTAGGGAAATAGAGCCAGTATGGTGAATCTGAAGTAGCTTCAAAAAGTTCATGGACAAATGGAATTGAAAGATAATAGAATTGCTCCGTCAGCTTTTGGAAACCCCTTTGTGTGTAGGTAGATACATAGACGTAGATCCCAATGCGAAGAGCAAGAGACGTATTTTGAGGAAGTTGCTTCATGTCATTGGAAGGGCCGGCAAGTCCAAACCGCCGCGATGGCTAAAATCTCATCACTCTTGAGCCCCCAAATGGGCAGTTCAGGCAGCAGAGAGGAGAGTTCTGGAAGAATGTCTGTTTATAGTTAAGAGGCAGAATTCTTCCTCAGGAAACCTCTGGCTTTCTTTTTAGGGCCCTCACTTAATTGTGTGAAGTCCACCCACATTAGGAAAAGTAACTGCTTGACTTAAGGCCACCTGATTTAAATGCTAATCACACGGAAATACTCCACAGGAACATCTAGGCTAGCATTTGATCCAAAAAAGGGTGCCATAGCCTAGTCGTGAACACATAAATTAAGCCTCCCCTTCCATTAGATTCCCACTCAAAGCAGCCCTCTAGAGTAGAATAGGCCCATCACCATGACCACCTCCACCTCCACCACTACCAC
>NW_022111363.1:7440216-7450426 GCF_000313985.2 Echinops telfairi
CCACCTCCACCTCCACCTCCACCACCACTTGCATTGGGTTTCTAAGGTTATGAATCTTTACAGGAGGAGGCGGTCCCATCTTTCTCCCTCAGAGCAGCTGAGTGGGTTCGAACCATCGCCTTTCTATCACCACTATGCCACTAGGGCTCTTTAACAACACACAGGATACAAAAAGAAGTAAGAAGCCATGGTTCCTGAGTGATGTGCTGATATGCTAGAGTGGAAATAATGGGATGACTTTGTTTATTAAATGTCTTTTCTATGTCAGGAACTGTGATAATTACTGAAAATAGAAACTTACATAGGCATGATCTTCACTGTTGAGGAATTTTGCTTCTGGTGGAAGACTGAAAAGAAATCGGGAAGGAGGGATAAGTACTGGGTTTACACTCCCTTGTTCTGTAAATGTGAGGCCGAGACTGAGTCAGGAATGGCCTGGGGGCAGGGATGGAGCGGAATGGGAGCAGCCATTGGTGAGGAGAGTGAAAAGATGTGCTAGGCCAAGGCAGTGGAGCATAGAGCTGAGAATTGGGAGTACAGAAGTTAATCAAAAGAGGAACCTGAAGAAGTGAGCAGAGGCCAGATGAAGGGGGCCTTGGAAAGGAGTTTGGAGTTCATCCTGAGACAATCTTGAGGAGTTTAAGCTGAATTACAGGGAGGTGATCAGATTTGTCCTTTAGAATTCTGCCTCACGCTCCTACCCTGGTTCGTTCATTCACCACCTCATCCACCCTCTGTTGAACACCTACTGCCTGCCGGAGTACCAGTAGGCATTGTGGGGTGGTGAGATTGGAAGCTTGCAGTCAGTTCACGGCCACAGCAGGATTCCAGAGGAGAAGCTGTTGGCCTGGAATAAAGCAGTGGAGGTCAAGGTGGAGCAGTGGGAGCACATTGAGAGAGGGTCCAAAGGCAGAAACGCTAGTCCTTGATGAGAAATTCCAGGGGACTATGTGTTGAGCCAAGGAGCCCTGTTGGTGTCATGGTGACAAGTTGGGCTGCCATTGGAATGGTCACAAGTTTGAAATCACCAGAAGCTCCCTGAGAGAAAGACTGAGCTTTCGACTCCCATTGCAGCCTCAGAAACCCCCTGGCGTGTGGGTGGGGTGCTGCTATGAGTCAGCATTGACTCGGTGGCAGTGAGTATGGTCTGGTGTGTTGAGTTATAATAATAATCCCTAATGCTTATTGAGCTACACTATATGCTACAGGTGGTTCTACCTGACTTAGATTAACATCTTCAATTCTCATAACAACAGCTTGAGAGATGTTCTTTGTTTATCCCCATTTCCTGAACCAGGAAATGGAAGAACAGAGAAGTTAAGTGACCTGCCCAAAGTCACACAGCTAGTAAGTAGCAAAGTCCAGGTTAAGCCAGGGCAGAGGAAAGAAGGTATGTTCCTCTTGTAAGAATAGCCTATGCCAAAGGGTGGAAGTCAGGGGGATGTGTGTGGTAGAAAGGAACAAAACATACATTCATTTATTTGAACAACTTTGGAGAAATAAAAAAGAGAGTGAGGTGTGGGTTGAGCCACCTTTGGGGTTCAGAGTGAAGATGTGGAAATATCAGATCTCCCACTGTCTTGGGATAGTACGGTCCTGGTAAGGAAATAGGTTAACATGCTGGGCTACCAACTACAAGGACAGCAGTTCAAACACATCCGTTACTGCATGCGAGAATGATGTAGTTTCTACTCCCATAATTACTCTTACCTTGTGAAAACATCAGATGTCCAGGCCCGGCTGGTCTTGAAACTGTGCATCTCTCTTCTTTATCAGGGAAACTCCCTCTCTGTTCTGGATACACATGAAATGTTCTCTCTCTGCTCTGCACAGGTGTGTACCACATGGCACCTGGCCAATTCCATTCCTGTATCTGTTCCTGGTGGGGAGGGAGTAGAGTCTCTCACCTGCAGCATAAGAGGGGTATGTTAGGCTGCATCGTTTAAAGAAACAAAACCAGTGACTACATATATATGAAACTTGTATCAAGAAGACATCCCAGCGCAGTGCAACTCAAGTCCATGGGTCCAATGCTAGCCAGATCCCACTTCAGACTCATAAAGCTGCTGGCCGATGGTGAAGATTACAGTCCAGTGGGTGCAGAGTTGTGTGGATCCAAGGTCAGTGAAAACCTGGCAGGGAGCCCAGGAGGCAGTCATAGAATCTTGACAAGGAGGAAGGGGAAGAGGAAGGAGGAGTTCCAAGTGTCCGCCTTGTTAAAAGGCCACAGCCCCAGGGAGGCTCATCAGAATGTGTGTTAGGCCTGGTTGACGAGAGAAACAAATCCAGTGACACTCATACATGTGTAAGAAACAGCTTTATTTTTCCCCTTATAATAGTTCCCCCACCCCCAATATCTTACACAGTCTAATACTGTATATCCATTCACATACAATTCGGTTCGAGCCCATCGAGTGGAGTTATATAGTTATCAATGCTATCCTCTTCCTATCCCTCCCCCCTTCCTGTACCCTCAAGGAACCATTACTTCTATTTCTATTTCTGAAGGGTTATCTGTCTTGGTTTTCATGTATTGAATGATCTTAAATATAAAAAAATGAACATGCATTCCTGGGAGGTAGGGGCAAGAGGGGATAAAGGGGAGTTGATATCAAGGAGTTCAAGAAGAAAGAAAATGTTTTGAAACTGATTGTGGTAGCAATTGTACAATACTACTTGATGTGATAGAATTATGGAATGTTAAGCTATCTGTAAGAGCTCCCAATACAATGATAAATAAATAACATAAAAGGAAAAAAGAAAAGAAAATGCTTTGTATCACGAAGTGATTGTGTCTCAAGCAAACATCCCAGCCCAGTCCAGATCAAGTCCATATGTCTAATACTAGTCTGTAAGTCCCTCGTCAGACTCACACAACCACATGCAATGCTGCAGAATGCAGGGAGATCACAGGCTGGTGGGTGCAAAGTCTGTGGATCCAATGATGATGGCTTCATCTCAAGGATCATGGTAACCAGGGTCTGCCAGCAGGAAGGTGAAGGCAGAGAGAGAAGAAGCAGTTCCCAGGTCCCTCCTTATGAGAACGCCACGCCCACAGGGAGTCACCAGCAAGCTGTGACCTGATTGACAGGCTAAACTCCACCCCTACTTTTATATATCTTCAAGTTGACATGCAATTATGATTAATAGGCCAGGCTCCAACCCTACACTTTCATGCAGGTGCAAGTTGACAAGATCTAACTTCCACAAGGCGTGTGTACAGAACACCAGCTGTGGGATGACGGCAGCGAGTGACCAGCTGACCTTGGGAAATGGGTGTCCACAGTAGAACTGATCTGGCTCTGCCTTTCCTCTCTGTGAGTAAACAGTGCTTCATCCACCGCCTCCATGCCAGTCTTGATGTTTGTTGGTGACCCAGGACCTTGGCTTGAGAGAAGGGAGCTGCCATTAACTGAGCACAAACTTGGCACTTCCTGCAAGAAGTTGTATTTTAGAGTAAAAGGGATCTGCCTATAGTTAATTACTGCATGAATGGATGGGACCTAGAAGTGCATGTGCATTTTCTGCTCCAAAGCCCAGCCATTTTCCAGGACACAACCCAGTAGAGAGATCCCTTAACACTTCCGTCCCCTCATCAGATCATCAAGATCTGTCTTGCTCAGAGAGATCACAAACTTGGCAAGTGATTTGGTTCTCTCTGAAGACTCACTTGAGTCTTAGCTTCCTTGGCTGCCTCCCAGTGTTTACAGGAACCAGGAAAATTGGCATAAGGGATGGCTTAGGAGTGTGTGCTTGGATGAACCTCAAAACAGTGATTAAATGCTTCCTCTGTGCCTGGTCTTGTGAATGGGGCTAGGGATGGAGATCCCAGGGAAGGAGAGAACAACATTTAGGAGTTAGGTAGAAATGTCTTTGTACATCTCAGTTGTTAATTCTGGAAGCTTAACTTTCTGGAATGCAGTGATAACTTTGTCTGGACTTCGGCTTACTAGGTCAGTGGTCCCCATGGTTTGGGCTCCTTTGCTAATGTTAAAAATTTTTGGAAATTCCCAAGAATAGTTTTACCTTGAGTATCTTCTCATCCAAAAATCATCCTTTAGCATGTGTTTTGCTCATCACAACACTTGGAATGTTTACGAATTATTGCACATAAGATATGTGTGAGAGACATTATCTGTGGAGTCCGGGGACTAAACTCAGTACACTTCAGGATGTACTCAACTAAATACTCCCCATCCCATACACATGCATACATGTAAATGCAAGCATACACATACATGGGCGCACACACGCGCCCGCACACACACACACATGTGCCCATACGCACATGTGCCCAATCAAACAGGTAAGAAACCCACTGAGCCCATGCAAAAAGTCCTAGGAGCCTGGAAACATGGCTCCAGCTGTAGATTGCAGATGCCATCAGAGGACGAACCTAGTCCAGGAGGTGTGTGTTTGGAGATTCCCCAGCTTCTGTTTTCAAACCCAGTCTGGCCTAAGTCCTCCTCAGGCCTCCTGGGGAAGTGGCAGAGAGATGAGCTGTCTGATTTACTGGGAGGAAGCTGGGAGCAGCTACCTGGAAAGCAACCCAGCAACCCAGGGAGATGCCAGAGGGCGGGTCTCACAGCAGCTCCAGGAGGGAGCCTGTGATTACACCCTTTTGATGCTAACTACCAGGTGGATACCGAGCTTTGTCTAGTGTAGTTGCTCTTTCTGTCGCTGGCTTTCCGGGGATGAGTGCAGCAATTACAGTTGAGCATGGCATAAATAGCTATCAAGGTGCTAGGAGCTGGCATTAATAAGGATGGGTCAAGGGAGGGTGGCCTTGAACCCCAAAGCCCCAGAGAGGAACTCCCTATCCGGGCTATTTGGAGTCATGCTCTGAGAGCTCCTATGATTACCTTTCTGATCCCCGGTGTAAGGTCTGCTTGATGGAAATAGCAGGGCACAAACTAATTGCAGGTTTGTTGGTGCATCTATTTCTCTCCTCCACGCCCCCACCCCAGTTTCTCTTCGTTTGCCACCTTCCTCCCAGCCCATTCCCAACACCACCACTGCCCTGTTCGTAAAGAAGGACAGAGGTCCCACATCATTACTGGGCAGCTGGATCCCTACAGAGCTGCCAGCATCTCCCACGGAGGTACTGAGAACACACCAACTGACTGCCATGGACTTGATTCTGACTGTGACCCTAGAGTACAACTGCCTTCTGGGTTTCTGAGCCTGGACTGCGTCGTGAGAGTAGAAAGTCTCATCTTGCTCACAGAGTGGTGGCTTTGAACAGCCAACTGTGCTCAGCATATCACCCACTATGCCACCAGTGTTCCCCAGAACACACCAGACAATTTTAATTCTGGAAGCTTGGCTCACAATTCATAGCTTATACCCCAAGGTCAGTCCAATCCCAATAGAGAATGGGTCTCAGCATCTCCCCTTTAGACGGGACATTGGAGCTCCTCAAGTCCAGACTCCTAATTTGGACTCTCTAGACCAGCGGTTCTCAACCTGTGGGTCGCGACCACTTTGGGGGTCGAACAACCCTTTCACAGAGGTCGACCAAGACTATCGGAAAACACATATTTCCAATGGCCATAGGAACTGAGACACTGCTCCTCTATCTCAACCTTTGCATTAACATTGGCTTCTTATGCATACTGTGGCAAAATATAGCAATGCAGTTCACTGCTGTTATAATAAGACTGTTACCCATGCTACACCATGCTTCAAGACAAAATTTCACTTATCTGTAATTATAAATAAATATTTCAAAATATATAATTAAAATTTTCTGATTAATCATTATGCTTTCATTATGTTCAATTTGTAACAACAAATGTACATCCTGCATATCAGATATTTACATTATGATTCATAATAGTAGCAAAATTACAGTTTTGAAGTAACAATGAAATAATGTTATGGTTGGGGGTCACCACAACATGAGGAACTGTATTAGAGGATCTCGGCATTAGGTAGTTTGAGAACCACTGCTCTAGACCTTCTATCCATGTCTAGCCTGACCACTCTGAAAAAATAAGCTCAACATTTCCAGCGTCCATGTGCCATGTTTAAAATCACTGAATTGTTAGAAAGCCCTTACTTGGAACTGTAATTTGTCTCTTGAGATACGCTCATGGGAAACAAGAGTACAAATTATATCCCTTCCCCACGACATCTGGACCCAACACAAAGACAGCTAAGCTTTTGTGGGGCTCCACCTGACTCTCGGCCTCCTTCGTGCCCAACTAGGGTCACTCAATCATTACCTCTGGACTAGTTCTGCTCTGGGGCACTAGAACTAATCTTGACCTTGGACAGGAGAGATTTAAGGAGCTCAGTCTCAATTGTGTGGGATTAAAGATCAATTTACTTTCCATGCTAATCTGGATAATGTGGCCCTGTCATTGCACTCTTCTTTCTGATTAAACCGACTTCTTAGCTATTTGTGCGAGCATAAGAGTTATGATTTCTTTAGTGTTTGTTCTGCTCCAGGGCTGGTCATGCTGTTGGGTACGCATTAGACTGCTAACCAAAAGGTTGCCAGTTCAAACCCAGCAGCTACAAGGGAGACATTTGAGGCCGGCTGTCCCTCTATGGATTCACGGCCCCTGAAAACCTACATAGGGCTGCTATGAGCTAGAGTCAGCTCGACGACAGTGGGTCTGGAGGGGCTAGGCACTGTGCTAAGCATGGTTATATTTCATTGATCTCAACGCGAGAGCTTGTTTTCCTCAGTTGACGGATGAGGAAACTGCAGCCTAGGGAGGGTCCGTGATTTCCCGAAGGTGGCAGATGTCATCGGTAAGAGGGCTGAGGCTGCCCCAGCAGCCTCACTCTGAAGACTGCCTTCTCGCTGCTCTAGGCCAATGGCTTCCTCTGCACCTACTCTGAGGCCCTTAGTTTGGGTGCCTGTATCTCCATCACTGTCAATGACTCTGTGTCTCTCTTAGCACCTCTAAGTATATGATATACCAGGGGGCTGCCAACAACTCATCGAAACGTGGAATGAAAAGGTAAATGGAATTTCCCCACCAAGTTTGGGTAGCCCACAGGTACCCTTGTCAGTCCCACTGCTGGTACTGGAGTCCTTTCCAAAGCCCAGCCCAGCACTAAGTTCTGACCACCTGCTTAGAGACCCTTCTGACACTGCTGGGCTGTGGCTTAGTTCCACCCTTCTTGCATGCCTCAAATTTTGCTCACTGCTGTTGGCCCCCAGCCTGGTTATGGTATTGCTCTTAGTTACTTAGTAGTGCTAGAGGAGAAAAAAACACACAAGTAGATGACTTTAACAAACAGAAATTAATTTTCTCACAATTTAAACCCCCTGCCATCAAGTAGTTCGGATTCCTTGTGACCCTACAGGACAAAGTAGAACTGCTCCTGATGATTTCCAAAACCCTATCTCTACAGGAACTGACAGCCTCACCTTTCTCTCTTGCAGGGGCTGGTGGGTTTGAATCGGCGACCTTGCAGTTAGTTAGCGGGGCAATGCTTAACTCACTGCACCTTCTCAGGGTAGAAGGCTAGCAGTCTGGATTGTGCATACCGGTCCTCAGGGAAGTCCTTTTCTCTCTGTTGGCTCTGGAAGAAGGTTTGAGCTTTTTCTTCTGGGGGATCTCCCAGTGGCATCTCTGGGATGCCATCTTGGCATCTCTCCTTCTCCATCTCTGCTTCTCTCACTTGCTGGTTTCATCTTTCTCTATCTCACAAGAGGGTGAATCAAGACATGTTCTGGTTGATGAACGTAACAGAGAGCCCATTCCCCAATGGGATCATAACCAGGGACCTAGAAACTCTCAAAAGCTCACTGCCATCAGGTGGATTCCAACTCATAGCCACCCTGTAGGACAGAGTACAAGCTGTTGCCTCTGCGGGTTTCTGAGACTGTGAATCTCTTTTTTTTTTTAATCATTTTATTGGGGGCTCATACAACTCTTATCACAATCCAAACATACATCAATTGTGTAAAGCACATTTGTACATCCATTGGCCTCATCATTCTCAAAACATTTCCTCTCCACTTAAGCCCCCCGCATTAGGTCCTCATTTTTCTCTTCCCTCCCCACTCCCTCATGAACCCTTGATAATATATAAGGCATTATTTTGTCATATCTTGCCCTGTCCGATGTCTCCCTTCACCCACTTTTCTGTTGTCCATCCCCCAAGGAGGAGGTCACATATAGTTCCTTGTAATTGGTTCCCTCTTTCCAACCCACTCTCCCGCTACCTTCCCAGTATCGCCACTCACACCACTGGTCCTGTAGGGATCATCCGCCCTGGATTCCCTGTGTTTCCAGTTCCAATCTGTACCAGTGTACATCCTCTGGTCTAGCCAGACTTGCAAGGTAGAATTGGGATCATGATAGTGGGGGCAGGGAGGAAGCATTTAGGAACTAGAGGAAAGTTGTATTTTTCATCGTTGCTACATCGCACCCTGACTGGCTCATCATCTCTTCCCCGGAAACTGTGAATCTTTACTGAAGTAGAAAGCCTCGTCTTTGTCTCAAGGAGCTACTGGTGGTTTTGAACTGCCCATTTTGTAGTTAGCAGCCCAACTTGTAACCCACTACACCACAAGGGCTCCTAACCAGGGGCAGAGAGCTAACAATTTACAAAACATGTTTCTCTTCTTTTTTCCTTAACTCCTGGTGGCCTCCAAAACTGACCCAAGAGTTATGGTTGAATAACCGGGTGAAGATGTATCTAAACCCATTGCCTTCAATGTGATTCCAACGCAGAGTGCCCTAGAGGGCAGGGTACTATTGCCCCATAGGATTTCCTAGGCTTTAAGCTTTACAGAAGCAGAACACCACATCTTTCTTCTGTGCAGCAGCTAGGGGCTCAAATCGCCAACTTTCTGGTTAGCAGTCATGCATTCAACCTCGGTACCAGCAGAACTCTGAAGATGCAGCCACAAGCCAACAGATGCTTTGGACTGCCACAAAGGATTCTCCCTTCGAGACTGGAGGAAGCAGGGTCTGGCTGACACATTGAATTGGAGTTCTAGCCTCCAGAACAGTGAGGCAAATTTCTCTTCTTAGAAGCCATCCAGTTTATAGCATTTTATTACAATTGCTTTAGGAAGTCAATCAGATGCCCATCCCAAAGTAGAAAGCAGAAATAGATAGACAAGGAGCACATACCCCTGGGAGTTCCAAAGTACTTCAGCATCCATGACTTGAACCCACTAGATTTGGAGTCTGGAGTTTCCCAAGGTTTTGTTTGCCCATTTGAAGCCTTTATTCAAGAAGCGGTATTGTCTGGAGCATTTTCCTACAGGGACACAGCACTATCAGATCTTCTGTTAAGGAAGAAGGAGGGACCACATAACAGCTCCCTCAGGAGCTGCCGTGCTGATCCTGGTCTGAGCTGGTTCCTATTCTTCACCTGGATTCAACTCTGTAGATAAAAAAAACAAAAAGAAGATTTCCTTCTCAGCCCAAACATGGTAAGGGGCAAATAAAAAGTGACAACTAAAATATAGATTTCTATTGGTATATCGATATAAAACCAAGATATTTTTAGTAATAAACTAAAAACAAAAGAGGAAACATCAAAAACCTCAAGCAAACAAGCAAATTCCAGTCTATTCATAAGGAGCCCCAGCTATGCAGTAGTTAAGGACTCAGTTGCCAACCGTAAAGGGCAGCAGTTCAAATCCATCAGTGGCCCCTTGGAGAAAAGACCTAGCGATCTAGTCCCATAGATATTATAATCTAGGAAACTCTAAGGTTCTACTCTGTGCTACAGAGCTACCCTGAGTGGAAATCGATTCAATGGCGCACAGTAACAGCAAGCTAATCACAAGCATGATTGAGTTACGAATAGTCAGCTCACAGCTAATGGCAGGCGAGTGGTCCTATCCATGTTGCCCCTTTACCGAGGAAGCCAACACTTTACATGTTGGCTTCTTACCGAGGAAGGATTAGAGCTTATTGTCTGAGGACGTGGCTTCCTGAGCACAGATTAAAAAGGGGTAAAACCACCCTGTTCTTATTGCAATTGGCTTAGCTTCTAGTAAACCTGGGCTACAGAGTAGAAATCCATATAGAATGCCAAGCTCTACATTTTTTTTTATTGCATCATTTTTTATTTTATTTATTTTTTAAATCAATTTATTGGGGCTCAATACAATTCATCACAATACATAGACCAATTGTGTAAAGCACATCTATACATTTGTTGCCCTCATTATTTTCAAAATTTGCTTTCTTCTTGGGTTCCCAGAATCAGCTCATTTTCCTTTTTT
>NW_022111363.1:7450924-7472195 GCF_000313985.2 Echinops telfairi
GCCTGTGGTGTTTGAAGCCTGGGGGCATTTGTTGTTGCTGCTGGTGGTACCATCAACTCTATTCTGACTCTAGTGATCCATGTGAGAGAGTAGAAATGCCTCAGCATGCTTTGTTGGTTCTTGACAGGAACAGAACTCTAGAATGTTTTTTCCCAAAGAGTTGCTGTTTTCTTTTGAGCCACTATGGCTTCAGTTAGCAGCTGAGTGCTTTAACCATTGTGCCAACAAGGCCCCTTTAAGGGAGCTCTCCTGAAAACAATGACTGCATTCTTTGGATTGCATTGGGTTCAATTGAAGAGTCTTTGGATTCAATCCTGTACCTTGCAAAGATAGCCTTTCAGATACTTCTGCAATTGCCCTTTCATCTAATAGCTATAAAGAGATAATAAAATATACATTTTAAATAGGCCAACTAGTCAGTGTTATGAAATGTGCAATTCATCTCATTTTGGGGTAAGCTGCTTTGGTCTTTCTTAGTCTTCAGATGTGTGTTCTTTGAAACAAACGCTTCCTTTTTTTCCACCCCTGCAAAATGTATCAAAACAAAATTGGGAATAGGCCCAGACTAAAGTCAGAAAGGCAATTACTGACTGTGGTATAAGGTAGTCATTGCAGAACAGTTGACAAGGGCCCCTCTATGACACTAAGGAGAGTCCTGGGAAGGGAGGGCTCTATAAATGATCATCTGAACTTCCTTGAAATGTCCTGATCTTCAAGGAAAGAACCTGTAGACCAGGAGGCTCAGCTTCCCCACACCCTCTTCTTTGACTCTGACCATGTCATCCCCAGAGCCACATGGCTCCTTGTCCGCGGAAGGGTCCGGATCCTCGGGTTTTCTTTTCCTTTGCTTCCTTCTTTTTTTTCAATGATCCACTTTACTTTCTAGTATAAATGTCAAGTACATCAGCCTCAACTTTAGAAAAGAGCAAAATTTATTTATTTACACTTGATTAAAGAAATCACAAGCTAAAGAACTAAAATGCAGGTCATTATACAATATTTGGAGAGCAGGAGACACATCAAGTGTATAATTAGGAAATAGACGCAAGTTGGGAAGCCTGTCTAGCTCAGTGATTGCACCCGAAATTGCACCTGTGTTACCATTTTCTACAGGAAAGGTTCCTGCTGGACCACAGGGAGCATATAGCCAAGCTGCGCCCATCAATTATGTGGTTCTGCTCTTCTGGTCTGTGATTGATTCAAAGGGTGGGTTTGTGACCTAAGCCAGGAGAATCAGCAATCTTCTTTAGGTTATTTCAAGCTGCATTTGGAAGGCCGGTTTTCCCTCCTCTACTGCATTGCTAAGGTGGAATACAGAGCTGCCTGTGGCTATCAAATAGAAAAGTCCCCAAATGAGACAAACAGATGGAAATAGGCTGGGTTGAAAGATTGAAGGGGTGGAAGCGGGAGAGAAAACCTGGAGTGACAAAGAAAGACAGACAGAGCCCCAGTGACATTCTGGTCCTTGAGTCCTTTTATCCCTGAAATCAGTTCTGCTCTTGCCAAAATTGGGTTGTGTATTGAGCTAATAAATTTCCCTTTGTTCCTGTATCTTCCTCTCTTAATTGACTTCTAAATCTTGACATCTCCAAAGTTCTGTCCCAAACCAGTATATTTATCTGCACATCCTCCCTTGGTGATCTCATCTAGTTCCATGACTTTTAATACCACATATACTGATTACACCTCAATTTATAACTCTAGCCTTGACCTCTACATCTGTATAGATCTGGCTGCCTACTTAAGAAGGCTTCTTTGTTGTGCGGTAGTCATTTTGACCTGACATACCCAAGACAAACATTCACTCTCCTAAACCCACAATTATCCAGTCTTCTCTTTCTTAGTGAAGAACACCATCTCTTGCTGTATTAGTCTGGATACTTTAGAGCAGGGGTCCTCAAACTTTTTAAACAGGGGGCCAGTTCACTGTCCCTCAGACCCGCTGGAGGGCCAGATTATAGTTTTAAAAAAAAAACTATAAACAAATTCCTATGCACACTGCACATATCTTATTTTGAAGTAAAAAAAACAAATGGGGCAAAAACACCTGGCAGGCCAGATAAATGTCCTCAGGGGGCCGCATGTGGCCCACAGGCCATAGTTTGAGGACACCTACTTTAGAGAAACAAATCCACAGAAACTCATGTATAGGAGAGAGTTTTATATAAAGGTTAAATGTGTATCCAGCAAACATCCTAACCCAGTGCTGCCCAAGCCCACAAGTCCAACATTAACCCATTAACCCATATGTCCAACACAAATTCCTCCTTCATCCCACAAAACACACACTATGATGCCGACTGCAGGAGGAAAGCTGAGTCAGTGAATGTGTAAGCCTCTCAGCGCTGGCAGGGTCTCCACACAGCTGCTACAGAACCCAGGGCTGCATCAGGGTAGGTCCATATGACTTCTCCTCAGGGATGTCTTGTAGGAAGTGAGCCTTGCCAGCTGAAGCAGGGAACTGGCTAAGGCAGCTGCACCCTGGTCTGACTATCACAGAGCAAGAGACCCAAGAACTAGAAAGGTGAGGCTCACTGAGCCATTTATATCTCTGCCCTTCAATTAACCCCACATGGGTTTATCGGCCAGGTTGGCACAATAAACTTTAACTAACTCACTTGCATTTAAAAAAAATTTCAGACCATAACCCTGCCAATCCTTAACACCGCTCTGTCTTACATCTCCAACATTGAATCTATCACCAAACTCTACTGGTTCTATCTCTAACTTAAATCCCCCATATCCCTAACGAACCCTTTCCATCTCCCCTTCACAATAGCCGCCTGACTGATTTGACTGTTTTTACTCTTGACCACCTACAATGCATGCTCTATCTCCACACAGCCTTCAATATGCAGACCGTACAATCTTGCTTGCTGATGAAGAATGTGACGAAAACCAAAATCGTCACAATGGAATCAATAGGTAACATGCTAACCAGAGAAAAGATTGAAGTTGTAAAGAATTTCATCTTGCTTGAATCCACAATCAATGCTCATGGAAGCAGCAGTCAAGAGATCAAACAGCACATTGGGTAAATCTGCTGTACAAGACCTCCTTAAAGTATTGAAAAGCAAGGAGGTTACTTTGAAGGCTAAGGTGCACCTGACCGAGGTCATGGTATTTTCAATCATCTCATATGCATGTGAAAGCCGCACATTGAAGAAGGAAGAACAAAGAAGAGTAGATGCATTTGAATTATATCATGGCAAAGAATATTGAAAGACCATAAACTTCGGGAAGAGCAAACAAGTCTATCTTGAAAGAAATATAGCCTGAATGCTCTCTTTAGAAGCAAGAGTGATGAGACTTTGTTTCCTGTGCTTTGGGCATGTTGTCAGGAGAGACAAGCCCCTGGAAAAGGACATCATGCTTGTTAAAGTAGAGGGACAATCCAAAAAGGTAGACTCTTGACAAGATGGATTGACATAGTGGCTGCAACAATAACCCCAACCATGAGCTCAAACATAAAAATTGTGAGCGTGAAGCCCCAGGTCAGGTTTCAGTCTGTTCTGTCTAGTATCGCTTTGAGTCAGAGCCAGATAGAATCAACGGCACCTCCCAACAAGAACAACCCCATCATAGGTGGGAACGACATCACAGCTACCAAACCACTGAGATTCATGACCCAGCCAAGTTGACACATGATCTTAACCAACCTTGCCTTCTTGCCTTGAAATTGTCATGTTCATTCTCTGCCTCAGGGCCTTTGCAGTTGCTCATCACTGTCTGGAATTTTTGTGTATCTGGTTCCTTTCAATGTGATCCTCTTAGAGAAGCCTCCTCTGTCCCCTAATCCAAGTTACCTTCCATTTCAAAATAGCATTCTATTCATTTTGTTGTGTAGACTGCTGTATAGTGCTTATCACAACCTGACATTTTCTTCCTGTTCATTCTTTATATTTGTTCTACATATTTTGTATCTCTCACCGGAATGTAAAAACCATAAAACCAGGAACTGTGTCCCTTTCTCTACCCTGTCCTCAAAATCTAAAGCATTTTCTGACAGATCAGTGTTGAGTGAATAAATAAAAGATACTTACTTGGATTTCTCTTACTTGCATATAAAAGAGGAGCTAAGAGATGTACATAATCTTCTCATGATTCCACATAAAAATCAATAATAATAAGCTTGATAGCTATAAAACTTAATAGGTTATAAAGCTGTATTGAATGTTATAACAGCAGCAGCAGCATAGCAATTGTGCTTATTGAGCATTTACTATGTCTCAGGCACAGTTGTCTGGATTTTACGTTAGTTGAATTTAATTCTCACAGACTCCCTGTGAGGTAAGGATCTCAGGGTTTTGAGGTTGGCTTACCTTGTAAACCCAGGGACAAATGTCTGCCTATTTAAAGAGCTAGAAATTGTGTTGAGTAAACACCATTTTCTACATATTTCCATAAGCTATTAAGAAAGGTCGCTGGGAGTATAAGCAGTGAATGTAATTTTAAGCCTGTGGACATGTAGCTGCACTGGACCCAAATATCTAAATTAGACCAACCTCACATCAATACTCAGCAAAATTGGGGAAAAAAACCCCAGAAAATAAATGCTTAGAAATGATCTGAGTGATTGGAATACTCATACACTGCTGGTGGGATTACAGAATTGTATAACTACTACAGAAAATAGTATGGCACTTTCTTAAACAGATACAAATATAAATACCTTCTTATCCTGCAGTATTTTTACTTGGTGTATACCTTAAAGAAATAAAGAAAAAATAAATAAAAATTATTTTTTTTAAAGTAAGAAAGAACAAAACACAAAGAGATATATGCACACCCATGTTTATGGCAGAATAATCCATAATAGCAAAAAGACGGAAACAGTGAAATCCCCATCGGTAGAGGAATGAATAAAGAAGTTCTGGTACATACACACAGGGAATTCTATGCGTCCTGAAGAAGCAATGATGAATCAACCAAACACCTTGAACATGGACAAAATTCGAGGATATTGTGCTCAGCAAAGTTAGTCAATCTTATAACGATAAATATTTCATGACACCATTATTATAAAGGAAGAACGGGTGGGGGTGGGGGGGGTGGTTTTTGCACCGAAGGAAAGGACTTTGAAGACTATGAGGAGGCCAGGGCTGGGGTGGAGGAGGGCAGAGGAGACACGGAGAGGAAAGGGGAAGAGCAGTAAGCAGGGAAGGTGGGTGGGAAAGGCGGATAAAGAGCCACACACCCAGTGGGTTACTGGGTGCTGTTCCTGTTTTGATGAGCTGAGCTGTGCAGCTATGAGTTATAGCTATATATCTATCTATATATATACATACACACACTCTGTTTTCATATATACTATGTTTCTCTTTTTGTGTGTTATATTCCACAAATAAAAGGGAATGATCATAAATAATGAAATCAATAACAATAAAATAGACCAAAGACTCTCTTATTTTTCTTTAGAAACTCAAGAAAGAAGAGAAGGAAACAAGGAAAGAGTAGAGGAAGGAAGGGAAGGGAGGGCATGAAGGGTGTCCTGAAGAAGGGTGAGGTAGTTAGTTTATTGTGCCAACCTAGCTGATAATCACATGTCGGTCAATTGAAGGGTGGAGGGATAAATGGGTCGGTGAGGCTCGCCTTTCTAGTTCTCGGGTCTCTTGCTTTGTGATGGTTGGACCAGGGTGCAGCTGCCTTAGCAGTTCCCTGCTTCAGCTGGCAAGGCTGACTTCCTGAAAGACATCACAAGGAGAAGCCACATGGACCTACCCCGATGCAGCCCTGGGTGCTGGAGCAGCCATGTGGAGACCCCTGCCAGCGCTGAGATGCTTACATGCGCACTGACTTGGCTTTCCTCCTGCAGTCGGCATCATTGTGTCTGTTTTGTGAGATGGAGGAGGACTTTGTGGATTGGTGTTGGACATATGGGTGAATGTTGGACTTGTGGGCTTGAGCAACACTGGGTTTGGGATGTTTTCTTGATGTGCACTTACCCTTTATATCAAACTCTCTCTTATACATGAGTTTCTGTGGATTTGTTTCTCTAAAGTACCCAGCCTAACACAAAGGGGGAGTAGAGAAAGGAAGAGTGGAAGCAAGGAGAAGGAGGGAAGGAAACGGAAGAGAAAGGAGAGAGAACATTTGTACTTTGCGGGCCATGAGACCCACTCTGGGGGCTTGTCATTCCAGATCCCTCTGTGCTCCCATGTTGACAGCTGTTCCCTGGGACTGGTGACTCCTCTGTTCCCACTGGGAGCCTGGGGGCAGCCTCTCCAATGCTCCTGCCTCCGAGGTGGGAGAGCGATTGTAAGCAGTGCACAGCAGATACTGGCTAATTTCCTCCTCACCCGGGAGAGCCATCATCCCGGCTGCTGCTCCGTCCTGATTTGGAGCCTCTACGTTTCTTCCTTGGCGCTCGCTCCCCTCAAGGTGTCCATTAGTTTGTAATGGTCCCACTTCATCACCGTCTCATTTATCTGTGGTCCTGCCTGCTCAGGGCCACGCCATCCTCTGATCTATTTGATGAAACTCTGATCCCCCTAACTCTTCTCCAAACTGTGGCTCCGCCAGCATTTTTGCCAACCTTATCTTTTCCCAGCAGTCTTAACTGATGCAGCCAATTTGTGTCTCCCTCTCTCTCCATTGCCTCTCATCTTCTCCATTTCTAGGACAGATGTTTCCTTCGCTTCTTATTAATTATCACAAATACCCAAATAAAAGCTAAATATAGACTGACTTATTTTCTCCTCTCTGTCAACAGGGACTAAAGTACTGCTTATCTGTTCCTTCCTGTGACTAACAAAATCCCTGGATGGAAAAATAAAAATAAAAACACTGAAATTACCCATTTATTTAATTACAAGGCACTTGCTTTCATAAGCCACATTTTCACTGCTGAGAAGATTCTGATTTGGCAACAAAAGGCACAAGCTATTACTAGGGAGACCGGCAAGGAGTCCACACGCGCAATGCGGCGGTGTGAAGGAAGCATGTGGAGCGGTTTTAATGGCATTCTACCTTTGAGGGAGGGGCCACCAGGAGGTGGGAACACAGCCCTGGGAAGGTACAGACCCAGAGATGGATAAAGTAAAGGCAGAAAGATCAAGAGACAGAACAAAATGTTAGCAAGAGGTAGAGCAACACAAAGGACCGTATGTACAGAGATGGGGACAGCAAGGAGAAGCAGGAGCGAGACACAGCAAGGGCAGGATGGGAAACAGTCAAAGGCAGACAGAATGCAGGAGGCACGGAGAGAGAGAGGCTGCAAAGCCAGATCTTTCTAAATGGTCAGCTTCTGTGTGGGCGGCCAGTGAACCACAGTTTAGGGAACTGTCACCAGCTTTCCAGTTTCTATGTTGCCATGTATAATTAAAACTCTCCAAGATGAATACTAAAGCCACAACAATTCCTCGGTCGTCTTCCACAGAAATCGCTTTTCAAAATTAAAATGGGAGCACGCCGTACAGCAGCACTCTCTTTTGAGGAAGAAATTAATGTGAGCAATATACTGCAACACGTAAGGAATTGAACGGTCTAGGCACAATTTATGACCTTCTAGCCAACTTAACTTCAGTTTTGATAATTCCTCAGTTTGACTCTGAGTTCCGTACAGGTAACTGGACTCACATAATTACTAGAAGTGACCTCTCTAGTTCTGGCACAAGCTGCCCAAGGCTATGCAGCTCCAAACATCACCCAAAACGTGATGGGTTTTAACACAGAAATCTTCAACCACAGTAGCATGAATATTATCTATGCCAACATTCATGGGCTTCATCTAATGTTGAGATAAAATGTGTTCTTTATCCGTATGGATCTCATGAAAGTTTCATAGAATATACCTAGCTCTGGAATGGTAGATTTTATGTAAAACTCTAGCAAATATGGGATAGTTTTCACGGAAAGATCTGCTGAGAAGGAATGTGTTGGGGATAATTCCATGCTCTGAGCTAAAGGAGTCGGTACCTGACCAGCTCTGTGTCCCATGAATGCAAAATGCTTACTGGGAATTAACTGTGGACTCTACGTCCGACAGATCCTGGCTTACTGTAAGTTGTTCTCTGAGAAGTCTGGGATGATTCTCTGCTATAGACCCAAAGGAGAGAAAATAAAAGAATGTGTTGCACCAGTCCAAAGAGGCACGGTGTCTTTGGCTGGGTTCTCTAGAGAAGCATTCTTTGAAAGTGACTCACGCAGTTGTAGAATTGGGCAAG
The DNA here is from genome assembly GCF_000313985.2 of Echinops telfairi. Classification (NCBI taxonomy): domain Eukaryota; kingdom Metazoa; phylum Chordata; class Mammalia; order Afrosoricida; family Tenrecidae; genus Echinops; species Echinops telfairi. The sequence continues at coordinate 7,459,090 of NW_022111363.1, forward strand.
TTCCAAGCCCATGGGCGTAGGTTCGGTTGGAGGCTTCTCCTGACTGGCAGGGATTGATGAAGTGAAGATTGGCAGAGAAATGATAGTTTGAATGAATCCAAGGTCAGGAGGTAGGAGGGCAAGCTGCTGATGACTTCCAGGATAAGTAGGGCATGTGGCAGAGGACTGGCTCAAGTCCAAAGCACCAGAAGGTAGAAGATGAGTCAGATGCAGGAACCAGACCCAGCAAAAAGCAAGTATGCTTTTCCGCAGCAGCTTCTATTGGAAGCAGGATATATCCCCAAGGAAACTTCCTTTCAATGGTTGGATCAGGGCTATGATCTGACTTACGGTGTTACTTCCCACCCTCGCCTCCTCACAGCTGATTGCTGCCCATAGCAGAGCCCAGTATGAAAGTGATTACATCGAGCTAGATCAACACATCATGGGAGATTATTAGGTCTTAACTGGCAAACCCCTGAAAAGCCTGGCCCAGATAAGCTGACACAAAAACCTTAACCATCACGTAAGATAAGCGGCCTCCGTGTTTCCACTAACCTCTTACTTTGCCTTCCTGATTTTATACCAAAGGATCCCTGGTGGTGTAGTGGCTATGCACTGCGCTATGACCTGCATGGTCAGCGGTTTGAAACCGCCAGCAGTTCCAAGGTAGAGAGACGGGGCTTTCAGCTGCTGTTAAACAGTCCCAGTCTCGGAAACCCACAGAGGGTGTCTACGAGTCAGCATTTACGCAACGGCAGTGAGCCTTAGCGTAATTTCATGCCAGTTTATTTTTAGTAGAAGGTAAAGCAGGAAAGAAGCAAGAGCAACAGGCTTATTTCATTGTTATTTATATACCTACAGCAGTGTGTTGATTCTGGCCCAGGGCGACTCCCCCGCTCAGAGTAGAACTGTGCTCCATGGGGTTTTCAAGGGCTCTGAAGAAGATCCCCTGGCCTTTCTTCAGGGTGGACTGACCCCCTACAGCCTTACAGGTAGCTGCTGACTCTACCAAATGCTAAGCAAAGGGATGGTAGTGATTAATGCAGCGTTATCTACCTCTCCGGGAAGTGGGCAGAGAGATCAGTCAGAATGAGAAACTGTATTATACACTCTGAGTCAGGCAACCGTGACCACTTATCTCCCCTACGAAACCTTCCTATGGCTCATTGCCTCCAGCCTACTGGTCACATGGCTTCCATCCTGCGCGAACGCCAGTTTACCTTTGCCCACTCACACTGCGCTCCGCCAGCGCTGCTTCCAATTTCTCGAACAAATTGGATCCCCGTCACCTCCAGCAGCCCCCCCTACCATTCACTCGACCTAGAATCGTCTTGTCTCTTTCCCACCCCTGTCCTGCCCGCTCTGCCAGCTAACCCTTCGCCAGTCCCGCAACTTGTCTCTGACCTCGTTGCTCTGGGTCAGGAGCACTCTTGTCCGCTCCCATATCACATTGTCCTTGGTTCATCATGCTTTGTCACCGTCCATTGCAATGGACTTTCCCAAGTTTGTTACCGCCTATAGGGCTTGTTGTTGTTGTTGTTGTTGTTAGTTGCTGTCAAGCCACGGTGAGTTTCTGTAGTATAGCATGAGATGCGGCCCCGCCCTGTGTAGCTTCATAATTTTTGGCGTGCTTGTGGTAACTCTTGTGGCTGAGTGTGGGGCTTACACATACTGACTCGTTCACCATTGCCTTCCTCAGACCCACAGTAGGTTCTCGCGGCCCCCTTGTTGCTGCTGTGAGGTGGCGTCGAGTCAGGTCTGACCCGCAGTGGCCCTACGAGCATCGCCTGGTCCTGGGCCATCTTCATAATAGTTCCTGCGCCTTGTCAGCTAAGTAAATAAACAGAATTCCAGGACAAGTGGATGCTTAGCTTTATCTTCAGTTTACTATTGTTGGACTTTGGAGACAAAGGAATCACACAAAATGTATTGGAATCTCTGAGCAAAGAGTTGGCCACTTTTTCATCTCAGTAGCCTCTAAATCTGTCTAAGAATATCTCTCTGGGGCATTTTCAAATGCTATTCAGTTTCTAAGATACCAGGTGCTAGGTAGTATCCATTGCTTTAAACCACCTCCCTGCCCCTTGCTCTCCACCCCCTATGGATATCTGAAATTAAAACTTGGTTCTGGAAGGCAAAAAGTTTCCTGGGATTGAAAGAATAAGAGTGACAATAATTAATATGTGCTCAGAGCTTTAGGATATTAAAAACCCTTTCCTATGGTTTCATTCGCTTCTTACAATGAACAGAGGCCCAGAAAGCAGGCCAACATCACAGAGACACAGAGGACAAAGCCAGGACTCAGAGCTGGGTGGATCTTTTCAGTTCAGACCCTACCCCCTACACCTGGGGCACAGCATCTGACCCTAAGCGAATGGGGCGATTCTAAGCCCCATGCTGTCTGTGAGAACAATTTTGGAATAAGGCAAGTCTGCATGGTGCTATTCAAATCACACCAGGTACGAAACTTCCTCCTCTGCTGACGGTGAAGCTGTCACTGGGGAAGAAATGTGGTCATGGACCTTCCTGAAAGCCCCTTAGGAAGCTCCAGTCTCGGTTGGGTACTAAGCTGGCTGAAATGAGTTCTTGGGAAGTCATTGCCATCTTACACCCATGCAAGACATGCTCAGGGGCACTGTGCCCAGAGATCGAACAATTTACAAGTCAAGGCACCATCGTAACTAGAAATAGAGCTGTGGGGATGTCAACCGATGATGAATGTGAATCCGGCCTGGCAGGATCAGGTCCTTTCCAGATGTCCATGCTTCCATGGGTGTGCCAAAGCTCAGATGGAAAATGCAGGCAGCATGCGCAGGGAGGAATGGATGACAAGTGAACACGGAGCAGACCACTGGGCATCACTCTCATTGAAGAAGCACACTGAGACCAAAGCCCTCGAGTTAAGGATGCGAACAAGGACTCAACGACACGGTATGGGCAGGACTCTGACGTGCTAGAATTCTTTTGGAAAGTTTAATAGCCGTTGAAAATTTACTTTGATTGGAGCCTCGACAGCTGCCTGGGAAACCCCATGAGGGTTTGAGAGGCTGAGTAGAGAAAAAGAGTAGCCATTCCCATTGATAAATGAGCCCAATCTCTAAAATCCCTAGCGTCTTCCCCTGTGCCCACAGAAAGCCTGGACTGTCTTCTTCCACTTCCCATTTCCGTCCATTTGCAAGCCTTGAAGGCTGTCTTTCCTCTTCCTTCAGCTCCGGGGTTCACAACAGACACGCAGAAAACTTGCAATTCCCTGTCACGCATGCTCCTCTTGCCTCAGGATGAAAACTGCCATTGATTGCAGACTTCCCAAATTAAAGCTTTGGGAGACTTCAGTGAGCAATTATTATCAGCTACAACATGCTGGAAAGTGTTTATTCGCTATCATCTCGGGCTTATTCTGACAGCTTCCCATTGAGTTGTTTTCTCCACTGTTCTGTGAGGGAGGAGGAGGGCCAGTCTGATTTTCTTCCTGAGTTTTGGAGAGTTCATCATGGAGAAGGGTAGCGTCTTGAGATTGAGGACAGTCCGTGCCTCCAGTGCCCCCGTCCTAAAGCAGACTTTAATTAGAATATTTGCAGTTGCGTTGACTCTCCCTCGTGGTGGCCCATGTGGGTCAGGGGGAAACTGTGCTCTACTGGGTTTTCCCTGGTCGCTTTTTCAGAAGGAGCTCCCAGGCTCTTCTGCTCAGGCACCTCTGAGTGGGTGGCCTTGAACCTCCCGTCTTACTGTTCGTAGTTGAGCATGTTAACTGTACTCCGGCCTACAGTCCTCACACTCACTGTGAGTAGAGCAGCCCCAGTGAATTTTCTAAGACCATAAATCGTTATAAGAGCAGACAGCCTGATCTTTCTCCCAGGAATCAGTGGCTGGTTTCAAACTGCTGACCTTGCACCCGTAAGCTTTAGTGACATTTGTGTAAATGAACAAGATCGGGAGAAGGAAGCTTACCATCCATTGCTGTTGAGTAGATGCTGACTCTTAGCAACCTTCTAAGACAGAGTAGAACTGCCCTGTGGGTTTCTGAGCCTGTGATTTTTTTCAGAAGCAAACGGCAGCATCCTTTTGCCTCGGGGTCACTGGTGGGTTTTAACTGCCCACTTTTTGCTTAGCAACGAAGCACTTAAGCACTGTGTCACCAGCACTCCTTAGGGAAGATTGCCCCTCCCCTAGTTTAAATACCTGAATAGGAGTTCCTAGATGCCTCCCTGCTACCGTTGGCACATGTGGAGGTCAAATCCATCCTGCAGTCGTGGCTGCTCACAGAACAGCTGGTGTGTATACCATGACCTTTTCTGTGGTCCCTGCAGCCAGACTTCTGGGCTCCACTTGATTCCTGCTTAGTTTTCAAGCCTAACTCTGCAGCTTGGATGCTGTGGGTCTTTGATATCGTTCCAACGAAGACAATAAGACAGCTTAATCAGTTTCTATTGCTACACCCCCGTCAAGGTGTGGTTACACATGCACCTGCAGGCCCATTGCAAGGAGTGCTCCTGAAATGTCTCAAAATGCTTTGAAAGTAGAGCCCCAAAACTTGTTGCCTTTGAATCAGTTTTGACTCAGGGCAACTCCACATGTGAGAGCCAAGTTTCCCATGACTCATCGATAGATAGAGGCAGTCTCAGCAGACCTTGCATCTGCGGTCAGATGAGTGGACTCAACCCTCCGACCTTTTGCTTAGCAGCTGAGTACGTTAACCATTCACACCACTTGGAGGTAAGGCTTGCCCCTAATTCATCTCAGCTGGGTCAGGAAGCATCTTCAGAAGCCACACTAGCTGAACCTTGAAGGGTATTATTACAGGGTGAGTGGAAGGGTTGGGGAGTGGGGAGACATTTCATGCAGAGCAATCAACAATTGAAAACAGGATGAAGTGAGAGCACATATGAAACAAACCTTTGAGCATTTGGGAGCTTTAGGAGGTCGTTGGAAGTAAGTCTGAAAGTGGGCAGGCGATGTGGACTTTGTTCTGAGGACGATGGAGAGCCAAGGGCAATGACTATGTGGAAGTGCCGTGCTTTGTGCTGTGCCTGGCAGTTGGGCAGAGGGAGCCCTGGAAGGAGTAGAGGCAAGAGCCAGACATATATCTTGACACAGGGACCCAGGTCAGAAATTATGAAACTGATGATAGGAAGTTACCACTGGCCAGGTAAGATTGCATCCAGGGCAAAATCAAGAAAAACGAACGGCCTCTGATGGAAATCCACAGAGACAGACAAGCCAGCTGGGGGTAAATTGGAATGATGATAGAAATTAGCATAGGTGCCCTGCAGAGAAATATTGGGCCTGTGAAAGTGAGATATATGAAAGGCCAGATTGAATGAAGTGCCCTTAAAATAACCTCCTTTCTCTCACTGATTCCATATTCACACACCTGTAAATCAATGTTGAACATTGCCTCCTCCCCTCCCCTCTTCATTCCCATCTGACCTTTCCCTGTTTTCCATCCTCATTTCCAAAATCTCTCTCACTACACGGAGCCTTTCTCCTCTTTACCTTCAACATACAAGCTGCAATTTATCCCTGCAGTTTACCTCTGGAATCGTCTCTTCTCTGCTGCTCAGAAAGTTTCCTTCCACTGAAACCCAGGCTAAGCTGCAAGTCTTCCACAAAGCCTTCCCCTCTGGTTCCTGCCAATGAGTCTGTCCCTTGCTGGATTTTTTTTTTATCACACTTATAGTCAATCCTGTGCAACAAGCAGTTGAATAAATATACTACTTCATTGTTTCTTATCCAAGAATTGTCCAAAGTCCAAAAATGTTTAACTTGGGAACAATGTCCTTGTTTTACACATGCTTTTTGATTGGCCAGAGAAAATTAGCACAAAAGAGAGAAAAAAATGGTAGCAGCTCCCAAACAAAGGAGAATTTGTGATTAGTATTTACAACACAAGGAGCCCTGGTGGAATGGTAGTTAAGCACTTGGCTGCTTACTGAAAGGTTAGCAGTTTGGACCCACCAGCTGGTCTTTGGGAGAAAAGACCTACTCCCATACAGATTACAGCCTTAGAAACCCCACTGTGTCCTTCAGAGTCACTGTAAGCCAGAACTGAGTCAATAACACACAAAAACAACACGATTTACAAGACAATTATTGGGAGCTTGTTCAGGTAAAAGCAAATTATTGGCAAATGCAAATCAAACCCACAGTGAGATAGCAATTCATACCCACTGAGGTGGCCACGATTAAAAATTTGAAAACAACAGGTGTTGGTGAGGCTGTGGAGAAATGAGAATCCTTCTCCACTGCTGGTGGGATGGTGAAATGGTGCAGCTGCTCTGGAAATTAGTTTGGCAGTTCCTCAAAAAGTTAAACATAGAATGACCAATCCATCTAGCAATTTCACTTTTAAGTATATACTCTAAAGAATTGGTAGCCACCCTACTGGAGGTAGATGCCCTACAGAATAGAAAGCAGGGATGCAAATAGAAAGTTGTACACCAATATGCTTTGCCATCTGAGTCGTGATAGCTCAAAGAACAGGGGACAGAAATCTCAATGTCCATCAAGAAATGCATGGAATAAGCAAAATGTGGTATAGACATACAATGACGCATTACTCAGCCTTGAAGAAGCATGAAGTCCTGCTGCATGCTCCAGCATGACTGGGCCTCGTAAACATGCTGAATGAATAAGTCAGACACAAAAGAGCCAAAAATGAGTATTGCAAAATGCAAAGGATTGCGGCAAACATTACAGAAATCTTCACTAAATATAAATATCAAAACGTGAAGCTGTTGCTTCTCAACCTGTCCTCCGTCTACATCATTCACTTCTCAGGGCAGGGCTCCCACCTCCCCACCCCTTCCTGAAGAGGTCTGGGTCTTCAATGTACACATGGTCAAAAAGCCTCTTGGGCACCCCAAGAGGCTCAAATGGTGTTCCTTTTAAATGTATTTTGAGTTTTGAGAACACAAAGCAATCTGAAAGGGCAAGATCAGACTTGAACGGGGCTAAATTTCCCCGTGAAATTCGTAGAGGGCCTTGCCTTCGTTCCGTAAAGAAGGAGAAGCTACAGGGCCACGGTGGGGGGAAAGCCTTGGCACAACTCCTCTGATCTTTTCTCCGCCGGTTCTTGATCTTTAACAAACTTCATAGCAAGCCCCTGTGATCGTCCAGTGTCCTTTAAGAAAATCTGTCAAGATTATTTGCCCCTTAGGAATTAAAATAAAAAAACAAGACTGTTGCTGTAACCTTCTGAGCTGTCCCTTCTACCTTCAATTTATCTGGTACAGCGGAGCCTCTTCAGTGTCTGACAATTTTTTGAAGCTATACAGAAGGCTTTCAATGGCTACTTCCTCTGAAGTGGGCAGCTGATTCCTTCTTCATTATCTGTTCTTAGTCTGGAAGCCCGGCGGAAGCCTGCTCATGTTGGGCGATCCTGCTGGCATTTGAAATGCCAGTGACATAGCTTCCAGCATCACAGCCACACACACGCCTCCACAGTGTGACAAGCTGACGGACAAGTAGAGGGCACTGGAAAAGAGGAAGGGCCCCAACAAGATGGACTGACACCCCCGCTGCAGCACTGCGATCAGGGCGAGTGTAGGGATGGTGCAGGAGCAGGCTTTGTTGTGTTCCGTTGTGCATACGGTTGCCTAAGGTTGCTATGGCTCATACTAGTAAATCCGAGATTGGTCCCCAGTCACGTCTTTCCATGAATTTACCTTCATTCGCTTTGAACTTGGTTAAACAACTCTTGGAAAGATCGGCGTTTGGCTGATCTTTGTGCAACACGTTAGGCACCCATCACGTGGGACGCTTGCTGAAGCCAAGATATTCCTTTCAAAGGGAAAGTGCCAAGCCATGTTAGAGCCCAGCTTTGCTAGTTCTTGCACCAGTGTTCTGCCAGCAGGTTCTGCATGTCAGCCAGTTTCATTCATCCAGGTCGCTGGTCTTCCCCCTCTAGGCTCATCTTTGCTGTCCCTGACCTTCCTTAAGGCACGTGATGCATCTAAAAACTGTTGTTTTATGTGGGACAGCATTTCAAATGGTTCCATGAATTGGGAAGATGTCCACTTGAACTTTTCTTAAGCCTTTTCTTTTAACCCTGACCTCAAGATCAGGTATGCCCACCCCCACCCCCAACCCCCAGCCCCCAGCCATGGTATCTTTTTCTGAAAGCACCTTAAAACAATTTTGTTATTCAGAGAACTTGTCTCCAGCCACCCAGTGATCCATCATAGAGTTGTGTTTAAGCATGCCTTGCTTGGAATAAGCCCATGCATGCATGAACTGAACCCCCGCTAACAATACTTTTTGACTCACCCTCGTATGGTCTCATCCCACTTATATGAAACATCTAAGATAGGCAGTTGTAAAGAGATTAGAGTTTAGGAGTGGTTACAAGGGCAAATGAGTAATTTCTTAGGGGACACTGAGCTTCTCTTAAGGGTGATGGAAATATCTAGAAACTGATCACGGGGATGATTGACCAACGTGGTAAACATAATTAGTGTCATTGAACGGCACTTGTTGAAATGGCAAGTGTTTTGTTACGTATATATTTAAATCCAAACCTACTCATTGTGATGCTATATAGATGCTCTGAGACTCTGTAGATCTTTACAGGACCAGTTTGAACCAGTAATCATCCAGTTAGTCGTCCAACACTTACCTGACAACGACACCAGGATCCTTTGCAAATATCTTCAACATTCCCGCATATGACTTTTAAAAATAGCATATGAGGACATGTTGGACTTGAAGATATTTTGCAAATTTCAAGGGACATAGTATTTACAGAGCTGTCATGTGGTAGAAAGCTTTAGACTTGTTCTGTCTTGCCTGACCTGTGAAACTAAGACATCAGGTAAAAGCTGTAGGGAAAGGGATTTTTTAGCTCAAAATAAGGAAGTGCTTTTTCAAAGTCAGAGCTGTCCAAAGCTGGGGCAAGATATCTATCCCAAGAGGTAGCTGAGAGCCAATGGAAGCTGTAGGACCGCTAGCATGGGGTGCCAAGTGGTGCATGGGGTGTCAAGTGGTGCAGTAGGTCCGGGCACAGGGTAATGTTTCTAAACTAAAATGAGGATAACGCTGTCTGCCAGAAAGAACTGAGGTAGGATTACATAAGATAACGCATGTAAAGTACTTAGCAGAGCTAATTAGCAATAATTAATTCTTCTTATTTTGAAATAATTCATATTATAATGGGATTAGCACACTAACTGGGGGAGGCATCACATTAGATCAGCTTTGAGGTCTCTTCCCAACCTAAAAGTCTATGATTCTAAGATAATGAGCACTTGCTGGTAAACTCAAATTTATAAAGGTGGTATTTCCTCAATGGATAGCTGTTATCACACGGCTTCTACTTCCCTAGTGAGTTATAATTATCATGTTGGGCCCAGAGCAAGACATGAATCACCAGAAAGATCATAAATCTGAGAGAACTGATTTTTACTTGGGAACAAACAGTTATTAAAACGTGGACACAGGCAAAAAATTAGAAATTCAGGTTACTAAATAAAAAATGCATAATCAGTAATAGAGAAGATGTCAGAAAAAGATGTACTGTACTGTATATGACACAGAATTAGGGATTTCTAGAAATAAGACTTAAAGGAGCTCTGGTGGCCTAGCAGGTAATATGATGGGCTCCTAACCTCCAGGTCTGCCTTTCGAAGCCACTAGCTTCTCCTTGAGAGAAAGATGAGGCTTTCTGTTCCTGTAAAGATGACAGCCTAGGAAATCCCAAAGGGCAGTTTTACCCTGTTGTCTAGGGTTACTATGATTCAGAATTGACTCAACAGCAGTGAGTGAGCTATACGAGCTTACAAGAAGCAAACCGTCTGAAACCAGGCAGAGAGCTCTGGTAGAGCCAGTATCTTATTTTTCTGACGCTTTTATAACACAAATAAGCCAAGTGGAAGGGTTTAAGGAATGCATTTTCTGGAAGTTCAGGAGGCTAGAGAGTCAACATGCTGCCTTGTCTATATTACTTCCTAGTATCTGCCAGGAGAGTTTGGCATCCCTGGGCTTCTAGATGCTTCTAGATGCTTTTTGTCTCCATAGCCTGCCTTCCATTTCCCCATGTGTATGTCCCTGTGCCGACTCTGTTCTTATCACTCAGATGCCATGAGCTTTAGCAGCCACTCTTAATTGGTGTGACATCATTCATATAACAAAAGCAAACTCCCATTTCGAAACAGAGTCATATTTATAAGTACAGGAGTTAGGACTTCAACATATATTTTGAAGGGGCACAATTCAATTCAGAACAGTCAGCAGTAAACATTATGATCAAAACCTTCTTATGAGGCAAAATCTGCTTCCCCCTGGAATCCATGACATGGTCCCTGATGGATCCGGGCTCTGGGTACCACGTTTTAACACTAGTAGAGAAATAATGATGGGGATGGATCCACACAGACCAACCTGTGGAGCTGCTTGCTCATCCCAGGCTGCTAGTTCTGAGCAGGAACTGCTCCTCCCATCAATGTTCTTCTTGCTAGTTTCTGTTCTGGCCTCAGCTCTCCTTTCATCCTACCTCATCCATGCTTTCATTCATAGGCTTGATGACACGCTTGCCTCCCCCAGTCTTGACCTTGACCTGGTCTCTGGTTTTTGACTTCTTCTGTCCCATGTCAACTCTGACATCTTGAAATAACACGGCCTGCCACTCTTCCTGAATTACAATTAGCAGTCCCAGGGCTCAGAGAGGTCTGTGCCCGCCTTGTGAGTAGATAAAGGGAGGCACCGATCGAGACCCTAAGTGCTGACAGTCCTCATAGAATTATGTCATTTCTAGGTCATCTGACTTATTCAGGGAAGTTTCCCCTGAGGAGGTTTCATTTCAGCTCTAACAAGGGCTGGGGCCTGAGCAGAATCCAGTTCTCTCTCTCCTACTCTCGCAAACAGTGAAGCATCTTGAGGCACACATCAGAATTCCTGGGACCTGTATTAGCTCCGCGAAATGGAAACCCTGTTGATAACTCAAGGTTTATTCCCCTTGTCTCCTTTCCTTCCTTTTTTTTTTTTTAAAGTGAAATCATTCTGTTGTCAGCGTTGGTGAGTGTTAGTCGTGTTTGACTGAAGCTGTAATTTGACAAGATGTGTCTGCACTGTCATGCAGATTGTGGGATAGAGCTCTTAGCATATGCGAGGTTTGTTCTCTCAGCCACCTCCACCTCCTCCCTGTGAAACTCTGCTTCTCCTGGGAGATATGCCTTCTTAAAGATTATGAAGGAGGGAGGCAGGGACAAAACCACCTAATCCCAGGGGTCATAATGGCACGTGTCTAAATCTACAATGAGTTGGTGGGCCTCAGAGATGCAAGATGGGCATCAATGCCAGTGGGGGCTCTTCAGGGATCAGGAGAGGTGAGATAGCAAGACATAGCTAGCTGTATGAGCTGTGCTGGCCGAGGTACCTGCCTATCTCCATATATCAACCCCAATGAGTTCATTCCTCATAAAGAATGATGAATGAAAGGCTCCAAGGCCTGGCACGGGCTCCGTTGGCGAGCAACCCAGATTGCTAAACTAGCTCCCAGGTTTGTCCCCAAGGCTAGCGGTAGGGTATTAGAACCAGGGAAGACTCCTGTGTGCACTTCTGGCTCTGATCGAGACCCTGGCTGCTCGACACCCTAGACCCAGTTCTTGAATTCTATTCCTTCTGGGAAATCAAAACCAGCCCCAAAGCACCTGTGCTTTGTTATCAATAAAGCTCCGTGAATACAGCATGGATTTTGAAACCAGAGAGAACTGAATTTCTACCTTGTAGAAGCACACAGCACACAACAAGTTCTGTCTTAGTGGGTTAGCAACAATGGCAATGCTATGGGGTTAGGGTCAGGCTGCTCACAGCAAAGTCAGTGGTTCCAATCCATCAGCTGCATCTTGAGAGAAGTAAGGTGCTGACTGCACCCATGAAGCTTTGCAGATGAGGCAACCCAACAGAGTGCGTCTGTGAGTTGGAAGCAGGTTTGGGTTTATCAGAGAGTGCTCACTAGACGGTAGTTGTTAGGATGCATCTTCCCAACTAAGCTGACTCATCCAAAGAAACAGGACATGCATAAAAGGATGTGTTTAATGACCCTCCACTGGAATTGGAATCCCCTCCGGAGTCTTGTCCTCTTTGATCTTTGACTCATCCCTCCCACTCAACACACTGGTGTCCAGCCAACTTCAACCATACGGAAGAGAGTGGGATGCTCCCCAGAGATCCTGAGGCCGGGACTCTTGACGAAAGCAGGCATTTCCTTCTGAGGAGCAGCAGCTGATGGGTTCCAACTGCTCTCTTCTTGCTGACCAGACAGACGCTTCGCAAACCGTGCCACCTGGGGTCCTTTTGACTCAGCTCTCTTGGGCCCTCTATCCCTGAGCCATTTAAAAGTGAACAATTCCCAGGGAGGGAAGCTGGAGAGCTGTGGGGAGCACGTCTGCCTCTGAGAAGATCTTGAGTTCATTGTTGGGATTGGTTGTCTGGACTTCCTCTGCTCGCGCATCTAGTCATCAGCAGATGTTTGAGAACAGTAGCGTGCTAGGCTCTGCTCTGGGCCGAGGGCCGCAAAGATGAGTAAGGCACGGTCCCTGGAGGGTCCGTGGAGGGACCCAGCTGGAGTGGAGGATGGACACAGCGGAGGAAATGACTAGCAGAGATGCAACATGAAGAGGGCGCCAATGGAGATAAACTCAGTGAGGGTGCCATGGGGAAATGGAGAGGGTTCCACACACCACTGGTGAGCCTTCCCTGCAGGACAAGCAGGGAGCTCACCTCCTTGGTGAAGCCTCCACTAGCTAATGCCCCTCTCCTTCCATTCCACTGTGCCATCGTACCACGTACTTCAACACTAAGCATTTCTCTTGTGTTTTCTTTTTCTCTGCCGAACCACAAGGCAGTGAGGACTGAGCACACTGAGCTGGTGGGTGTCAAGTACCCAGCACATAAGTGATGCTCAACCAGGGTGAGTTTCCTCTGCTTCCTTTCCTGCTCTGAGGGTGGTTTCAGTGTCCTGTATGAGGCTGATCTTCTGGGATTATTTACTCTGCAGGTCTAAAGGGATTCACGAGTCCCCGGATAGGGCAAACATTTAACACACTCAACCACTCACTAAAAGATTAGAGATTCCAGCTCATCCAGAACTGCCTGGATGTGGCAATCTTCTACAAAGCTGAAAACCCACC
>NW_022111363.1:7473894-7478347 GCF_000313985.2 Echinops telfairi
CCACCACCACCTCCACCTCCACCTCCACCACCACCTCCACCTCCACCTCCACCACCACCTCCACCTCCACCTCCACCACCACCACCTCCACCACCACCACCACCAGTTAAAGGAGCACATTCTACTCTGACACATGCAGGGTGTGGATTCAATGGCACCTGGTGGCTGTACAATCACTGAGCATGACATTTCCACCCAAAGGCATTTGGGCTCTGGTTGCTGTGTTGAGAGTTTTCTCTAGCAATTGGCCTTCCTGGTGCCACACCCAGACTCGGTAAGACAAAACTTCAATGTCCTTACATCTAAGGAACAATCCTGGTTGTTTTTCTTCTAAGATCGTTCGTTCTTCTCACAACTGGACCCATAACCCAAAGTTGAAGACGCTGTTTATTGCATTCTCCGTGGGTCCTCCATAAACCCACAGGGAAGTAGCAGTCAAGAAAGCAAATGACAGATTGCGCTGGGCAAATCTGCTGCAAAAGACCCTTCCCCATGTTAACAAAGCAGTCCTTTGACAACTGACGTCGATCGGACCCAAACCACACTGGTCTTTCCAATCTCCTCATATGCATGTGAAATCGGGACAAAGGAAAAAGAGCGCATTCTTTTGAACGCATTCAAATGTGGTGTTGGATACTGAGCATGTCATGGGCCGGCGGAAAAACAAACCAATCAGTCTTAGCAGAATCCTTCTCTATAGATTAAAAACAAAACCCCCAAAACCAGTGCTTTCTAATTGAAGAGATCGCGGGGATCCTTGCTAGGAAGATAGACAGGATTTCCTTCGGGGGCCTTCCGCCCAAAGGCATGGGTGTTCTGGGTGCTGGGTTGGGTCTCTCTCCTCGGTGCATGCCATTCCCACAGCTGGGTGTCTGCAGGAGCTCAGCTGGCCCAGAGCCTCGGTGCCCTGGCCAGGCCAGCTGATCAGTAACTGGAATTTCTCAGCCTTCCTCAGGGCTGCCCTCTCCTCCACCCTTCCATTAGCTGCAAGCTCTAAGTGTCTGCTCTGCCGGGAAAGAGGCTGTTTCTTTTGTCCTTCTTCTCATGGCCACAATGCAAGGCCCCACGCTGGGGCAGCCGCTCCACTGATGTTATTGATGTCCCCACGGGCAGACGAAGGAGGGGCCGATACTGGTCTGTCAGACACATGTGCTGGATAAATGACTCAGGGTTGTCTGCGGCATCTGCCCTCCCCAGGTCTCACCTCCCATCCAAGGCTTTCATGATTATAGCGGAGGCTGGCCCCTCATTCTGAATGTCCTGGGCCCAGGCCACATTCCCCGCACCTGGCAAGAGCCTCCAGGGAAGGCACTGGTATCCAAGAAGAAAGTAGAGAGTGTGAGGGAGCCGCCCCCCTCCCCATAAAAAAAAGTGTTACTGTCAAGCCGATTCTGACTCACGGCAACCATGTGTTTCAGAGTGGATCTGTGTTCTGAAGTCACCGATACCCAAACCAGAGTCATTGCCAGCGAGCGGATTTAGACTCACAATGACCCTACAGGACAGGGTACACTTCTCCCTGAGTTTCTGAGACTATAACTCTCGGTGAGAGTAGAAAGCCTCATCTTTTTCCTGTCGAGAGGCTAGTGGTTTTGAACTGTGGACCTTGCAGTTAGCAGCCCAAAGCATAACCATGATACCACCGGGTTTTGGCTGTCACCTACTGGAAGCAGATTCCCAGACCTTTCTTGCGAGGCGCCTCTAGGTGGATCCAGATTGTTCACTTAGTAGTCAAGTGTTTAAAGAATCAAGAGCTCAACTGTTTGCACTGCCAGGAGACCCCCAAGTAGCAGTAAAAAGAGTGCCCAGGCATTTGGGGCGAGGCCTGGGAAAGGAAGCAAATCTTGTTATAAGTTCCTCCTTATATTTTGTTGGCTGTTACAATTTTTTAAGGGATAGAATGTATGTGTGTGTATAAAATAGCATTTGCATTTCCTAATTAAACTTCCTGTATCCTAGATTTTTAGAAAGAACTTGGACGGCCATATGCCTGTCCACCCTCCTCCTTACCATCTCATCCAAAAGGAGCCTCCCTCCCATCTCACATCCCAGATTAATATTTCAGCAGGGTGCTTGTGCTCTCAGTAAATATACCAGGATCAATTGTTTGCTATAGCCCTTGCTCAAATCCGCCTTAGACAATAATATTTTAAAGTTGATTGGATCTTAAAATTGTAAGTGGTCCCCGGTGTCATGACTTTGCTGGCATTATCAGCTCAACTGTTGTCTTACAAAGCAATCTCCCCCTGAACTATGCTCTCTCCACTCCTCCACCCCTCCACTCCACACCACGCGCCACGCAGACAGCACAGGAGGGAGCTGCACCAGGCACCCGCCCAGGGAGGCTCACTTAAGACAAAGTGATGGTGAAGAATGAGGCTACCTCTCCAAGCCCACCCTCATGACCTTGGGAGAATAGGAAGGCGTCCTTGCAACACCACGGAAGGCTCCTGGGTTTCCCCCCATTCTCTCCCTTCTTTCTCTCTCTCCCTGTTTTTCTGTTTGGTTTTTTTTTTTAAATATACCCGTTGACAGTGCCATCTCTCAACTTGATAAACTTGTCAGAGGGAGCTCCGGGAAAGTGTGACACCGAGGTTGGAGTGATTGCTGAGTGTGCAGGGAGCAGGGGCCGGGGAGGTGTGGGAGACACAGGGATATTAGCCTGGAACAAGCGCATGTTATGCTCTTGGGCCATGCATACTACCCTGGCTACAGCTGACTATAGCCAGGGAGGAAGAAAAGTGAACATGGTGGCCCAGAATGTGATGGGGACTATGTGTTAGTCTGGGTACTTTAGAGAAACAAATCCTCAGAAACTCATGTATAAGAGAGAGTTTTATATAAAGGATAAGTGCCCATCAAGAAAACATCCCAACCCAGTGCTGCCCAAGCCCACAAGTCCAACATTAACCCATATGTACAACACCAATCCACAAAGTCCTCCTCCATCTCACAAAACACACACTATGACGCCGACTGCAGGAGGAAAGCTGAATCAGTGAACGTGTAAGCATCTCAGCACTGGCAGGGGTCTCCACGTGGCTGTTCCAGCACCCAGGGCTGCATTCGGGTAAGTCCATGCGGCTTCTCCTCAGGGATGTCTTGCAGGAAGTCAGCCTTGCCAGCTGAATCAGGGAACTGCTAAGGCAGCTGCACCCTGGTCCGACCATCAGAAAAAGCAAGAGATCCAAGAACTAGAAAGGCGAGGCTCACTCAGCCATTTATCCCTCCGCCCTTCAATTAACCCACATGTGTTTATCGGCCAGATTGGCACAATAAACTTTAACTATATCCGAGTAGTAGAGATGTGGATGGACAGTAATCATCAAGGGAGTGGATGAGGCTGCGGGTGCAGGTTCACGTTGTCTGTGTGTGCATTTCTCCTGTGTGCGTGAGTGTGGGCAAGGGGGGTGTACCAGAGGCATGTTGTGAGCCAGGCCACCTGGGATAGCGTGGGGGGCATGGCCAAGAGCCATTGTCTCAATGACTTCTTGATAGAGTTGAACGTGGGTACACACACACACACACACACACACACACACACACAATTTTTTTTCCTGAACTTTTCTACCAGCTCCTGCTTGAGAGATCTTTCCAGATGCCCAGCTGGAATCCATAATCAACCATAATCGCCATAGTTTATACTCAATTTCTCCTTTGAGCTTAGAGAGGACGCAGCCAGTGAGTGTTGCATTCCTGAGCTTGGTACAACACGGTCTAGATCAAATGTCCTCCACTGCTAGTACTTGAACAGATCTCATTTCAATGAAGGAAGTGCAGACCCTCATTTTCACCTGACCAAATTGACTGAAGCATGCAAGAAAACTGCATTATATGAGTAAATCAGGGTGGGGGGTGGGTTGGCACAGAGGGAAAAGGGAAGATCTGAATTTGAATACCAGTTATGCTAAAATGACCCCACCTCAGTTGCCTCGCCTGTAAAATAGGAGCCCCAATCCTCAGTTGCCTCGCCTGTAAAATAGGAGCCCCCAAAAGCTGTCATAGAAGCCAGCACAAAATATTCTAACTGCTAGTTAACAATATAAAATGCTTTCGTGAGGACCAGGGTGACAGTGCAAGCGAAAGGCACTTGTGACTTGGCCAATGAGCTGTCATCCAGCTGACTCCAAGTCATGGCAACCCTGTGTAGAGCCCATCTGTCTGATACCAATCTACAAATCCCTCTTCAGAATCAAGAAGCACAGGCGATGATGCTGAATGCTGACGGGGATCTCCATGTGGTACCTTCACCTCCAGGGCTCTAGCATAGCACCATGGATTTTCTCAACAGGTATGTCTCACAAAGTGTGTGTGTCCCACCTCCAGCGAGCTACTTAATTTTTAGTGCTTCCAAATGAGGTCAAGCTGCAACCTGATTGACAGGCTAAACTCTGCCCCTTCACTCTTAAGTCTCAAATAGACAACAGATCATTTATGTAACTACCACGGGGGG
>NW_022111363.1:7478791-7514087 GCF_000313985.2 Echinops telfairi
CACTAGGGTTCCCTCAGCTGAGTGGCATGCCCGGGGGTCAACCCCTCACTCACAGTGATCCTAAAAGTGGGATTAGAACTGCTCCCTAGGTTTCCAAGGCTACAAATATTTTGGGGAACAGATAGCCTCGTCTTTTTCCCACAGAGTGGCTGGTGAGTTTGAACTACTAACCTTTTGGTTAGCAGCTGAGTTCTTAGTCACTGGCCCACCAGGGCCCCCCTCAGTGGAGCGGAGTACAGCAGAGTACAAATTGAGGAAGATTGCCCTGATTCCCTCCACCATGACCCAGCCTCTTGCTGTGGGCTCCTCCAGCACTCTGCGCTTACCTTCTCCTAGTCCCTAGCGCCCACCCCACCTTCCTTGTTCTCTAGGGAGGGAAGGACCTGACTGTCTGCCAATGGAACAGGTGTCCTCGTTTCCCAACAGTATCTTCTACGTCAGTATCTCCAAGTGATTAGGACGCGACTCAGATGCCGCCTTGAAGATTTGAGGCCAAAATTTCCACTTCACCTGGGAAGTGCAATCATTGCTCTTTGGTGCCCTGCCTAGAGTGTGATATTTATATTATAAAATGGGATTTAGGTCTAAAAATAAGGAAACTTGTCAGGACTCAGGATTATTGATACAAGTGTGAATGACAATGCTGACAGCTAACATGAAGAGCTCCAGTTGTGTCCAAGTTTCTAAACTGGGAGGGAGGTAAAAATTAATAAATCAGGTCACTGACAAGACATAAGGAAGGAGGGGGTCGTCACCCCAGCTCACGGGCTCATCTTTTTGGACTTCATATACAGAGAGCTGTATTTGGAAGCACCATGTAACTAAACACATACACACAACACACAGGGATGAAATTGCTAATAATCATATAACTAATATCATTTAAAAACAACACAAAACAGGCCGACTGCTATCAACTCCATTCCTCCTCAGGGCGACCTATAGGAGGGGTTTTTGAAATCGTCACTCTTTACGGGAGTAGAGAGTCCTGTGTTCCTCCTGAGCAAGGACTGAGATGGTAGTTTCGAACCGCTGGCCCTGCAGGTCGCAGTCCAGTGGGTTACCGCTCTGCCAGCAGAGCCCCATAAGGAATATCGTTACAGAATGAAATTTACTTCATCAACTATTATAGTACATAAAAGTAGCCCCATTATTATCTAGGGTTTCCCTTAGTCTAAATAATTATAGCAGTGTGGAGTCCATATTGTCCGCAGGGTGCGACATCAGAAAGAGGTTGGAAGCTGGAGGCTTGTCATCCTGCTCACAGTTCTGCATCAATGGGCCCCCTGAGCTCTGGGCCTCAGTTGCTGCAAGTGCAAAGTGACGGGGTTGGCCCAGGTGGGCTTCTGAGGTCCTTTTCAGCCCGGGCATGCTAGGGTTGAGCAAGGAGTGTCACTCACTGGCCTCTGTTGATGCGCCGGGACCTCGGGGTGCTGCAGGGCCTCTGCTGCCGTGTTGAGCATCTGCAGTCTTGGTACCCGTAGAGCGCCCCCTGGCCAGGGGCCCTGGGTCACAGAGCACGAGAGAACCGTGCTCCCGGTAGGCACGTTCTTACTTTGGCCAGTTCTCCTCTCCTTGGGGAGTACACAAGACCGGTCAGTTTGGCTTCCTGTTCTTCCTGTTGTGGTTAGTCTCACGCCTCCAGAGGAGCCATGCGTGTTTCATTTATTCTCCCCAGAGGTTTCCATCTTCCCCGCCCCCAAAACAATATCCTTTCCCTGTGACAGAAAAGAGGCCAATAAAGCGGTGAGTTGGCCCTGCCTCCTTCAGTTTGGGAAACTTTCACCGTGTAGGACCTGGAAAACCTAAATTTGGGGCCTGCACTATGGCTGTGTCTCTGCCTCACAGGATGCATCCAGCTTTGCTCCGTTTCAAAGCCCTTGGGTCCACACAAATGCTCTGGGAGAGAGAGCTCTTTCCCCCCTTAGCAAAACATTCAGATCTGCCACCAGGAAAGAAGTGTTTTTTTCTGTAGAAATCTTCATCCTGCTGGTTCTAAAGCCACTCACATCTCCGTATGAACTCTGCTAACTCTCCCATTGGCTTTGTGAGGGAGAAGTGAAATCCACACAAAGGTATGGGGAGCTGATCCCTAGAAAGATTGCTCTCTGCATTTCCATTGGCCAGCAGCCCTCTGGTGACTGCATCTTTGCTCTGGACAGCTGTGTAGTGGAGGCAGCCGCGGGGGTCCAGATGTGCTGGGGCTTGCTAGGTAACAGACTCAGCTGTTTGGCCAAATCAGCCCCAGATAATCACCAGAGAGGGGGGCAGGGAGGAATACAGGCCTGGCCCAGAATCTCTGTGTAATTCAGGGGCTGACGGATTAACCCTGGAGACAGAGATAGAGTAAATCGGGATGGAAGATCTATTTGTCACATAGTGTGAGAGGCCTTTTTTGATTTTGATTTTTGGCTAGAAAACTTTCGTAGACCATCAGAGCTGAGAAGAGACCTATCTAGAGAGGTGGCTGATGTTGATGCGTGGCGTGGAGTCCATGTCCCCTCACAGGGACTCCTGGTGACAGACCAGAACTGCCCCCTAGGGTTTTCCAGGCTGGAGTCTTGATGGAGCCCTGGTGGTGTAGTGGTTATGAGTTGGGCTGCTCACCACAAGGTCAGCAGTTCGAAACCACCAGCTGCTCTAAGAGAGAAAGCTGGGGCTTTACAGTCTGAAATGCGCAGGGAAGTTCAATGGTCACCATGTCGGCATCGACCCGATGGCAATGAGTTTAACGTGAGTTCATCTTCATGGGAGCAGAGTTCTCCAGGCCTTTTCTGCCGCACAGGAGGTAGGTGGGCTGGAACTGCCAAGCTAAACCTTTCAAGTAGCAGTGGAGCACTTAATGATTGTGCGACCAGGGCTTGAGGGGTTATATAGCATATTAGTCCACAAGACTTCAACTTGAACCTTAATCCTGCCTCGGCCTAGCTGTGTGGCCTTCGGGACTCCCTCCTAGGATCTGACGCCCACAAAGGGAGTTGAACGGGCTTGACGCCTTTAATCACAGGTGTTCTCATCAGCTGCTGGGAAATGGGCTCCAACTCAGGGCAACCATCTGCGTGATCACTGGCTGCTTTGACTCTGTTGTGGGGGCTATTGTGTCAAGTTATCTAATTGGAAGTTTCCCTCATTTTCATTAGAAATTAATCATAGCAGCCCACCACCTTTTCTCATATATTGTACCCAATCTTAGTAGAAACGTCTTTTACAAGAAAGAATTTCAAAACCAGTAAGCCATTACAACAGGCCAAGGTGAAACTGTTAGTAGGTAGTAAACATTAGCCTAAAACCCTGTTCTCCCAAATCCCAGGTTAGTCCAGTGCTCTTTCCAAATGGATTTGATCATATGGCCCAGCTGGTTGAGAAACTGTTGGCTGGAGTCTGGAACCTGAATTATAAACCCAGGTCTTCAGTAAGTCTTAAGACGGAGAAGACAAATTTGAGAAAGACCCTCATTGCCCCGTAGTATCTAAGATGAAACTTCACAGAGAAAGAAAATCATTCTTGATATACCTCTGCTTCATATACAAAAGGGTTTCGAAAAGTTCATGGGAAAATGGAATTAAGTACCAAGGGAATTTTTCCACCAATGTTTGGAAGACCCCATGAATGCACCTGCTCCCTGTAAAGTCAATACCTCCCACCCCCGCCCCACCAGCCATCAAGTTGTTTCCAACTTGCAAAGGTCCCATATAGGATTTCTAAGACTATGAGTGTTTTTATGGGAGCAAACAGCCTCATTGTTCTCCTGAGCAGCAGCTGGTGGGTTCAAACTGCCAACTTTGTCGTTAGTAGCCAAGACCCCAACCCACAGGGCTAGTGGGCTCCTTGGTGTATATACAGAAGGAATGAAAAAATGACTCTTTAGTAGAAAGGTAGCGAGGGCCCCAGAAAGAGTAACCTGGGCCTTTTTCTTTCTTTCTTTTTTTTTTTTTTTGAGGTGGCTTGTGAGTAAACAAATTGGCCAATGTGTCATAGTACTTTGGGCAAGAAAATCCATACTTTGCAAAGAATCAGGGAGCTATTTGTGGAGCTAGCACAATCCAGGCAACAAAAGGGGACCCCAAAGAAGGACCCTGCAGGTGGGAACAGTAGTGATCAGATGATTTAAAAATGGGCTTCCAAATCCGGAGGAGGGAACAGGATCAGAGCTTAAATTCTGAGCACCCAGTTTCCAGAGGGCAATGGATGACAGTGAGAGCCCAAAATCCATTTGCTGGGTCCCCACATGGATTAAGCCTCTGGGGAATCCCCTCTGATCATAGTGCAGGGATGTGAATGGCCTTGCCATCAGACAGAGAGTGTTGTAAAGTGGATTATGGCAGATGTCCTTAGGCTACAATGTAGCATCTTGTCATTTGGTCTCCCTTTTGAACCATTTTTAAATTGTTTCCATTTTTAATATTTTCTGCTTTAAAAAATCATTTTATTGAGAGCTCCTATAGACATCATAGCATTGCATAGTTCAATTGCATCAAGTAGTATTTTACAATTGTTACCTCAATCAGTTTCAAAGCATTTTCTTTTTCTTGAACTCCTTGATAGCAACTCCCCTTTATCGCCTCCCTCCCACCTACCCCCCAGGAACATTTATTTACTTATTTATTTAGCCATCTGATATATCCATTCACATACAATTCTGTTGTCCACTCCCCTCAAGTGGGGTTTACAGTCATCAATGCTGTTCGATTCCTATTCTCCCTTCCCTCACCTCTTCCCATACCCTCAGGGAACCATTACTCCTATTACTATCTCTGAAGGGTTATCTGTCTTGGTTTTCATGTATAAAATGGTCTTAAATATACAAATAAACATACACAAGTCTAATGTGATTAACGAGGTAAAACAAATAAAAACCATAATAGTAAGGGAAGGAAATATTAAAGAACTAGAGGATAGTTTTGTGGTTCATCAATGCTATATGGCACCCTGGATTTATCATCCCTTTCCTGTGGCCCTTCTGAGAGGGACTGTCCAATTATCTTACAGGTGGGTTTTTGGGTCTCCACTATATCCACACCCCTTCACATTGATTTTGTTGCTTGTTTTTTAATTTCTGATAACTCTTTCTGTCGACACCTCATGATCACACAGACTGGGCTTTGTTGTTTCCCTGTTACATGGCCGCCTGTTTAACGTCAAGCATTTAAGACCCCGGATGCTATATCTTTTAATACCCAGGCGCCATCAGCTTTCTTCATCACATTTGGTTCAGTGATAGTGTCAGGAAGATGAGTATCATACAGTACCACATTATTAAAAAAAAACACAACTGTTTTTGAATTGAGGTAAGATTTAAATAGAAGAACAAAGTCCATCTGCTTCCATATTGCATTTTCATATATATACATATGTAAACAAAACCACCTATATTTACATATATACACTTATATATTCCTATTTTTACTTTCTTCTTCTTTCCTATTTTCTTTTTTCTATGGCCCCACTATCATGTTTACCCATCATTCACCTCTCAGTAATTCCTCTCAGATACAATTCGACTGATCAACCATGACCAGAAAAGCTACACACTCCTCACCACAAATTTTAGAGCCTCACTACTCCTCTGTACGCATCATGATTGGCTCACTGCTCCCTTCCCCTGCCTCCTCCCTCCTATGCCCCCAGGAACTGTCGGTCCAATCCTGTCTCCATCCGATTGTCTATCCTGCCTATCTTGTATAGATTAGCATCCTCCCCCTCCCCCCCAAAAGAAAAAAAAACCCCACACTGATAGTCACAAGTCTAACAGGGATCCTGACATAACGTAGAACAATCTCTCTCTGTTAAATAAAGAGAAGAACCTGTCATAATCCAACAGACCCACCCCCTTTCATTTCAGGGTTCCATGCCCTGGGCCTGCTTACCTAACAGCACATACCCCCTTTTTGGTCTTCAGCATTCGTGTCTGACAGGCAAACACCTTAAAAGTCGCGACTGCTATTCCTGCAGTCAGGGATGGAGTGGTCTAGTGCCCCCCCCCATTACACCTTTAGACTTTCAGTGTGGCACCCCTGTAAGTAACCCCCAACCAGTTCAGATGGGGGTGCCAAGTGCTGCCCCGCAAGTCAGAAGTCTACAACTGCTCTTTTTTATAGAGGGTTTTCTGCTTTGCTTTGTCATTGTTGTGTTTTGTCCCTTGTTTTTGTTTTGTATGGTTGTCTGTATATGGGTCTAGAGAGAAAATACCTGGATTAGTGATTACCTGAAGACCTAGCAGAGGAGGCTAGGGGGTGCGGGGAGTGGGGAGCTGACAACAAGGAGTATGAGAAGGAAGAAAATATTCTGAAATTGATTGTGGTGATGATTGCACAACTGTTCATAGTATGATTGAACTATTAAATTGTATGGTACGTAAATTAGATGCCAATAAAACTATTCAAAATGCTCTTGGTGTCCCTCGAACGTTAACACCCTGAAAACTTTGTTTCTCCTTTGGAATTTGATGGTTTTCTGGGCCGACAAGTGAAGGAGAACAGAACTGTGTCGGCAGCTATGCCGGGAGAGGAGAAGCACGTGCCCGAAAACATTTTAGGTACAAAGGCAGGTGGGTTCAGAGCGACTGCAGGTTCCGAAATGGAAAAGCCCATTGTCATTTTGGACTTTGCAGGGAGCCCAGAGTAAATACTACTTCTCATATAGCTTTAGCCCTGTGCTATCTTAATTGCAATCTCTGGTGAGATTTGGAGTTATGCGTTTTTAACAAGCAAACCATAAAATAAGGTTTAATCTCCCCAGAGCCCTGGAGTTAATTTATCTGTCCACAGGCTAAGATCTTTTTAAAGGTTAAGAATGCTTGGGTTTTCTTTCTAGGTCTCTGAGTTGGCCGGGGCGCCTGCAGGTGTCTCCTGCTGCTGACGGCTGGAATCTGGCTTTCATCAGCACTGAAGACCCAGGCCTCCGAAAGCCCAGCAATGAGAATCAGGGGTTGTTTCCTAGCATTGACAAGCCATCCCTGTCCTGATGGAGCAGGATGGTCTTCCACAGGACGATGACGACCGCAGAACACAGAGTAGATTTTGCCTCAGAAAACCAGGGCTGGGTCTACTTTGCTCTGCAATGAAATGCAGGGGCACTTGAATAACTGAGCCTCTCTGAGCTCCAGTCTTCTCCTCTACAATGTGGATATGCTAATATCTATTCTGAGGCCTTCATGGCAGGTTAGAGAACACAGAGTGGTATGTGGATGGCTGTTCATTCAAATGAATAAGAACAAAAGAGTTGCTAAGCTAACTGTTTTACCTAACTACTCCTCTAGGCAGAATGCTGCCTTTGCCAGTGAAATCATAACCTGGAGGGGAGCTCCAAATACTCAGATCACATCAAACAACCACCCTTGGCTCCCGTCCGTCAGCACAGATCAACTGCCAAAATACAAGGAACAAAGGTCTTGGTCATTCACCACCTTGTAGAATATATATACATCTACTATCTCTAGCATTCAACTCCACGAGGTCGGTTGTTTTGCTCTTATCAACTTTCCGGTGCTTGCTGATGACCGGTGAAGACCCCCGATTAGGAGTCTGCTCTCATACATCCTGCAAGATTGTGCCCCAGGAGAAGAAAACAAAAGGCGCCTGGGGGGAACGCAGTGAAGGCACTCATGTGCTAACTGCAAGGTTGGAAGCTGGAGTCTACCCAGAGACTCTCAGGGAGAAAGGCCTGGAACTGAGTCCCCAAAGATCAGCCACTGAAAAACCTTCCCGACAGGATCGCTGAAGAAAAAGTGGGTACTTAAGCAAATATGGTGAAGAAAGCTGATGGTGCCCGGCTATCAAAAGATATAGCATCTGGGGTCTTAAAGGCTTGAAGGTAAACAAGCGGCCAACTAGCTCAGAAGCAACAAAGCCCACAGGGAAGAAGTACACCAGCCTGTGTGATCATGAGGTGTCAATGGGATCAGGTATCAGGCATCTAAGACTCAGAACAAAACCATACCCAAAGTGAATGAGGGGGTGGGGGTGCATGGAGTGGAGACCCAATGTCCATCTGTAGACAATTGGACATCCCCCCCATAGAGGGATCACAGGGAAGATGTGAGCCAGTCAAGGTGCAGTGTAGCACCAATGAAACATGCAACTTTCCTCTAGTTTTTTGGTGCTTCCTTCACCCCACTGTCATGACCTCATTTCTACCTTACAAATCGGATTAGACCAGAGCATGCACACTGCTACAGATAAGAGACAAAACACAGAGAATCCAGGATAGATAAACCCCTCAGGGCCAACAAGGAGAGTAGAGATACCAGGAGGATTAGGGGAGGGGAGGGGGGTAAAAGGGGGAATCGCTCACAAGGATCATACTATAACCCCCTCCCAGGGGGACGAATAACGGAAAAGTGGGTTAGGGATGACAGAGAACAATGTAAGAGATGAAAAAAATAATCTATAACTTATCAAGGGTTCGGGCGGGTGAGGGAGGGAAGGTGAAGAAATGGGGAGCTGATATCAGGGTCTCAAATGGGAAGAGAATGCTTTGAAAATTATGATGGCGGCATATGTGCAAATGTGCTTGACACATTGGAGGAGTGTATGGATTGTGATAAGAGATGTAAAAGCCCCCAATAAAAAGTATTTTTTTAAAAAAGGAAAGAAAATCCCATGGAACACAGTTCTACTTGTGCATATGGCGCTGCCTTGAGGCAGAGGGCTGGTTTAGAGTGCCTGAGGCGAGGGAGGAAGAGCTCTGGAGAATGGATGTTGATGACTCCGTCTTTATAGTCTAGGTCTTCTAAAAGAGCCCTGTAGTGGGTTGGGGTAAATGGTGGGCGGCTAACTGAAAGGTCAGCTGTTCCCATCCACTAGCCATTCTATTCCGAGAGAGAAAGATAAAGCTAATTGCTTCTGTAAAGATTTACAATCTTGGAAACGCTATGAAGCAGTTCTGCTCTGTTCTCTCTAAGGTCCCAATGAGTTATCATTAACTTGATGGCAGTCTATGGTCTTCTGTTACTAGCCTATTGACTGGCATCTCCAACTTTAAGTCCTCCTCCTACCTAACTTCCTGTCCTTGACTCCAACACAAACTCCCATCTCTCCTTCCCCTTCAGCAAACATACCTACTATCTTTTGCTTTGACTATTCTTCTTCCTGGATTTCCTCAAACACACACCCTCTTTTTTCCCCCTTCATCCCATTTACTGTTCTTGCTAGTACATGCTATGGAGTTGGGTCTGATTCATAATGGCCCTATCTACAGCACAAAGGAAAATCCTTACAGTTATTATGTTAGAACCCATTGTTACAAGCATAGTGTGAATCCATCTGGTTGAGAGTTTTCCTCTTTTTTGATGGCCCTGTGCTTTCTCAAGCATGATGCCCTTTTCCAGGACCTGATCTCTTCTGACAACGTGCCCAAAGTATGTGAGACGAAGCCTCACCATCCTTGCTTCTAAGGAGCATTCTGGCTGTACTTCCTCCAAGCCAGCTGTGTGGCTTCTTCTAGCAGTCCATGGTCCTTTCGTGACTCTTTGCCAGCACCCAAGTTCAAAGGCATCCATTCTTCTCCAGTCTTCCGTATTGATTGTCTAGCTTTCATTCCACTTCACCCATTCAGGAAACCATCCCAAATGAACATCAACCCCCCTCTGGCTTTCATCACCCTTTCCCTTCCAATCCCCTTGAAACTTGCATATGTTGTTGAGTTGTTGCAGCAATCAGACCCTGGATGGAACAATGATTAAGTGCTCAGCTGCTAAAGAAAGTCATCAGTTCAAACTCACCAGTCCCTCCATGAGAGGAAGACACAGCAGTCTCCTTCCATAAAGATTCACACCTTGGAAACCCTCAGGCACAGTTCTACTGCCATGCAGGGCTGATCTGAGCTGAGCTGAGGGGGAGTTGGCTCAATGGCAACAAACTTGGTTTGGGGTTCATTGTGGTCACTCTCCATCCAGGTCAGTGTGGCCGAGAACGGGAGGAGCACTTGATACAGGCTCTTGGAAAAAATCATTCTACCACCTGCGCCCTGTTCTGTTGGAGACTTGATGAAATTATCCATAGAGCAACAATAAACCAGACAGAGACCAGAAATGGGAAGTAGGTGAAGCTCGTACTGTAACATGGGATTTCTCCTAAGCCACAGGTTGAAATGTTTTTAAATGTTCTTGGGGAGGGTGGGTGTGGGATTGGTGGCAAGGCATGTACCAAAGAGAATGCATTCCTCTGAAATAGTGTTCTAACTCCATGAGTCAATGCCCCAGAAATCTTCCCTGACTCCCCACAACACAGAGAAGAAAGTCACCTTCCTCCTCCAGGAAGACATGCCCCCCCAACACACACACACACACACACACACCCAATGGCTGCTATATACCACCTGTCTCCCTGCCTTCCAACAGTCTAGAACAGTGGTTCTCAACCTGTGGGTCATGACCCTTTTGGGGGTCAAATGACCCTTTCACAGGGGTTGCCCAATTCACAACAGTAGCAAAACGACAGTGATGAAGTAGCAACGAAAATAATGTTATGGTTGGGGGGTCACCACCACACGAGGAACTGTATGACAGGGCCATGGCATGAGGAGGGTTGAGAACCACCGCTCTAGCACACCAGGCACATCCCCTCTGCAGAACCTTCTCACCAGGTCTTCTGGACTACTTGTCTGTTGGAGCCATCCACTGACTCGGACCAGCTCTCCATCAGATCTGCCACAGTGTCCCCTCCTGTGACTCCCAGTGACTGTCTTGCTCTCCTCTTAGATGGGTGTGGCACCGCCTGCCTCATATAAAAGGGCTTCTAGCCATTTCGCCTGCTAAATGGTGACCTTCTGTGTTAGTCTGGGGAGACTAGAGAAACAAACTTCATAGACACCCATATTTTATAAGAGAGTTTTATATAAAGGGTAATTGTACACTAAGAAAGCATCCCAACCCAGTCCAGTCCAAGCCCATAAGTCCAATATTAGCCCCTATGTCTGACACTGATCTACAAAGTCCTCCTCAAACTCACAAAGCACACGCAAGGACGCCAAATGCAGGAGGAAAGCCAAATCAGTGAGCATGTGGGCATCTCAGCACTGGCAGGGGTCTGCACGCGCCTGCGCCAGCACCCAGGGCTGCATCAGGGTAGGTCCACGTGGCTTCTCCTCCGGGATTTCTCGCAGGAAGTGAGCCTTGCCAGCTGAGGCAGAGCACTAGCTAAGGCAGTTACAACTGGTCCTACCATCAGAGAACAAGAGACCAGAAAGGCGAGGCTCGCAGAGCCATTTATCTCTCGGCCCTTCAATTAATCCCACGTGTTCATTGGCCAGGTTGGTACAATAAACCTTATCACACACTCCCATGTTGTTCCTAACACCCATCACAAGCCCAGCAGCCAGGAGTCACTGTGCCCTTATAGCTTTGAGGTGATTGGATTAAGCTGCAGGTCCTTCCCACTAGCTCACTCTGCTAAGGGGCTACCCTTGTTGTGCCCCTTCCTTCCCCAGTTCCATCACCCACTTCTCAGAGGCAGGCCATGTCCTCATGACATTTGCAGGCCAGTCAGGCAGCCAAGGGCTCGTTTTGGGACTCGACTCCTGCATCTTTGGCCTGGTTGGAAGACCAGTGGCTGGGGAATGAGGGCATGGGGATGGGGAGCTACACTCGGTCTCTGCCTACCTACCTGCCTGCCATCCTCCTAAAGGTAGACTCGGCCTCATCCGTTAGCCTTTGTCTGTGGCTTGGGAGCTATTTGGGAGACACCTTGAGACAGCTGGAGAAAAGCACTAGTCCAATTAAAGTGTCTGACACTCCGGGTTGGTGGCATCTTGGGAGGAGGTGCACACACGGGGACCGTTTATGGCCCTGTCTGAGATATGTGTTTTACTGGCTGTCAATACCTACAGGGAAAACACTAACAGTGAGATTCTCGGATAAAAACTGGTGGCCTCTGCCTCCTCCCTGGGGTCTTTTCTTGAGAAATTGGCTTCTGGGTGGGGCGGGGGCTACGTTTCTTCTTGTTCTCTCCCCACCTCCAGAGCCCAGGGAGTGGGTTGAAAGAGGGAAACATGGCACAAGGGAAAGAATAAATCAGAGTGCTCAGCAGAGTTTGCAAAGTCAGAAATGGCTTCTTGGACAAGTGTTTTCAGCGAGAGAGATGAATTCCTCTTCTCTGCCCTGGTCTTCTCTCTGCTGCTACCCACGCTCTATTCCGTACCACCTTTCTCCTTGCTTCTCGAGTTCATTGGCCACTGGTCCATCTCTGGGACTCCGAAGGGGTCTCCTTGGTCCCTACAAAGCTCAAGGGCTGTGTCTCATGGAGATGAGAACCAAAGAACCCGTAACCCAACCTGCCAGCTTTTTCGTTGAGGCTGTCAAAGCTGTTGATGGGACGGAGCGCTGCCCAGAGTCAGGGCCTTCATTCCCCCAAACTCGCTGAGCCCCGAATGGCTCCAGGCACCACACCCATTCCCATCATCCTCTCCCATCCCTACACCTTGTTGGATTTCTCCCCATCTGCCTCCAGCCTCCCACACAACCCGAGGCCAAGGCACCACCCGCAGGCTCCTCACATCCCCAGCCGGCTGTGTGATATGTGGGAAAATGTAAATGCTCTTCCCTTCATTATCAGAAAAAGTTTTATTCTGACTGAAGTGAACAATGTGAGGAGACACGACCGAGCCCTGGCGGAGGATGAAAAGTTTCTTAGATCCACAGAGCTGCACTTCAAAGTGTCCTGTGAAAGGTTCCACTTTAATTAGGGGGAGGAAATTGCCATGTAACTTAATTAATATCAAAAACATTTCTCTCTCTCCTTCAACACAAGAAGGGAAGATGGCTATACAGAGAGGGAGCCGGGAAGTGTCAGGCCTGTTTGTGGACCGCGTAATTACAAACTCGGTGTTTAATTACTCCAAATGCATCCTGGGTTCACTGAAGAACTTGAAAACCACAGTGGAAGTGTTCTGTCTGTCAACCCACTGGCCTCTGAGACCAGAGGTAGTGAGCTGGACATGTCAGAAGAGAAACACAGAAGCGCTCTTCTACAGCCATGGTCTAAGCAGCAGAGAGTGGTTTGGGAGAGCGTGAGCACATGATCCCTAGGGCCTAGTGTCCACTTCTCTCTCCCCAGGCCCCTTCTTTCCAAGTGGCTCTGTGACAACACCCAAGGCTTTGCCTCTTTGCCCTTCACACCCAATCCATGACAACCAGGTCACCTCTTAATCATCTATCAAATGGGTCCCCTCCTCTACTGCCACGGTGTCGCGGCCACCTCTCATCTCACCGGAGACAACCAGGCTTCCTACCAGTCTTTGTTTTCCCTCTGGGTCAAGTTGCCCACACCTCATGATAGCAAACGATCCCCTTTCTCCTAGGTCACTTTGCACTCCTAATAAATCGGCGAGGCACACCATTCTGTTAAACCCTTTCTACAGATGGGGAGAGTGAAGCTCAGAGGTTCGCTATCACCCAAGTCACACCGGTGGGCCATCTGGCTCTTGGGTCCCTGCTTTTCGTCGTTGTGTTCTGCTCCCACAGGAGCAGCACAGCGGCATGTGCTGAAGGAAGGGGCCAGGCGTAATGAGTGGTTCAAGATGTCAGCATGGTGGCGAAGAAGTGGACAGAAGGACCCAGGTTTGGCCTTACAGTGTCAGTTTTCCAGTCCATAGAGGTGCCTGGCAGAGTCTGTCCTTAACTAACATTCCCAAGGAAGACACCAGGCTATGATTTTTGACCCAAATATGCCTAAGAATGTGTCCTAAGGAGTTTAAGGTGTTGGCTTATCTCACAATCACTACCACCACCAGTCTCTAGCTCACTTAGTTCACAGGGCACCAAGGATAGTTTATATTTTGGAGAAAAACAGAGAGATTCTCAATATTTGTTGGACGTAGTGCAAGTTATGAGCTCAAGGTAGCTTACAGCTCTTACTATTTCCTTCCAATTGGTCATTTTTCCAAACAAAGAGGGGTCTCCAAAGGTTGCCATGGTAATAGACAAGTCTTGCATGGAAATCCATCCGGCAATGAGTATAGTCTTGTCTGAGGTTTGGGAAGGAGTACAGTGTTCAACAGGTGGACACATCCCTTTAGTAAGTCAACTGTGATTATTCAAGAGATTTTCAAAATGAAAACTGTTTATTTATTTATTTTTATTGAGCTATAATCAATATGTGATAATATTCAATTGTTCAATCGTATCACGAAGGGCTATGTAATCATCACCACACTCAACTTTGAAATATGTTCTACCTTCTTTTACCCATTGATGTTAATCCCCCAGGTCCCACTCCCTCTGTTTCCAAATCCCCAAGTAATCACCCATTCCATTCCCATCTTCGCCACTCCTCTCATTCCAGTTTCCTGATACAGATAGAGGTTTTGGGTTGTTTTTTTTTTAATTGTTTCAGTTGACTTATCAAACAGCTACTAGGTCATCTTTAATGTTGCTGGATCCGCTTGTTATTGGGGGTGGGTGGGTTAGTTACCATTAAGCCAATGTGTGCTTGCTCAGAGTCCCTGTGCTCGCAGGGGGGAACTGCTCCCTGGGGTTTCCCAGGCTGTGCCCTTTGGGAAGGCGATCACCAAGTCTTACTTCCAGGGCACCGTTAGATGGCTTTGAACAATCAACCTTTGGTTAGAAGCCCAGTCCTTAGCCATTTGCTCCAGAGACGCGAGCCACTTAAAGGATGCAACGATTCGTTATTTTAACTTGAGGGTACCACGAAAAACTACTGAGAGAGGACGGGTGCTGTGAACCAGGGCAGAGGGAGTCTCTGGGGTTGGATGTCCAAAGTAGTCGGGGTTCAGACTGACAGACTCATATGGTAGATAGAGAAAAGACCAAGCCCCTTCAATGGGCCTGCCCTGGAAATGTTATCCCTTAGATCAGTGCTTCCCACTGGGCCATTTCCCAAGGGAATGATCAGGGGACACACAAAAGCAGTAGCCTCCCTCCCCCCTCCCCCCAAAAAAAGGGAAAAGTAGGACAAACAGGTTGTGGGATCTATGAATTAAAGCCACACTGTGGGTGCTTGCATTCTAGTTCCCGGGGGTGGGAGTGGGGGGAAGGGTGGGTCTGAGATCTAGAAATACCAAGCAGATTGCCCATGGGGGTGGTAGGACAAGTGGAAAAGATGAGAGGGTAGGGCTGTCCCATGGGAGAAACTTATTCGGCCTATCGCCCCCTTTACAGAAAAAAAAAAATTCCTCCGGGCAATTAAAAGTGTTTGTACTTCATTCTATCATCCAGGAGGATGTATAGGTGTCCGCTTTGGTCTTCCATTGTACCAGAGGCCCCCAGGGGGATGATGACTCCCACTTCGGGAAACATGGGTATCGAGGGATGCTATCTTGATAAACTATTCGGCCATGAATTAAGAGAAAGGGGGGGAATCCAGGTAGACCCTAGGGTCAAGCCCCATGTGAAGACACCCCTCCCCAGCCTCCCCCCCTTTTTTTTAACCTCTGACTTGCTTGCACATACTCCTGGTCTGCCGGCCGTCGGGAAGTTTAGAAAGACAGGTTTGTAACTGGCAGTATCTCCCAGCTGCCCTCGGAGAGCAGCGCCCCGGCCAGAGGTCTCTCCACGACAGCAAAGATAAGCTGCTTCACTTCTTCTGCCCAGCAGAAACAGGTCTGGCAGGTGGGTTTCCCAGACAAGAGGACTGGCACTGTGCCACCACACTGCGCGGGGCTGGTAAGACAAGCTCAGGAGCTCCCCTCTCCCTCTCCGGGCTGCCTTGTGCCCACCCACCTGGGCAGAGGAAGTGAACTCCAGCTGTGGCCAGTGTTGGGCCACACAAGGGTCTTTCCCCCAGGCTCCAGGGCTCTGCTCCCCCAAACAGATGCGGCCTGTTTACAAATACTCCGGGGCTCTGTTTACAAATACTCCTGGGCCCTGGAGGCCACCTATTAATGGCATTTCCCTTCCCAGTCACCAGCCCTCCCTCCCACAGGAAGCACAGGTCTCTCTTAGGCACGAACCCCCCTGTGGGTGGTGACTATATGCTAGGGACCCTTCACCTCTCTGGTGTCCTTTTTCTCACAAGCTTAGAGGCATGAAGGCTACCTGCCTGGCATACTCCAGGAAAATTTAAATGGTGTGAGGTAGGGGTCCCAGCCCCCACACCCTGACGGACTAAGTTTAGACTCCACATGGTCTCGGCACGATGCCCACTACTAACCAAATACCCACTACTAACCGGAAGCCCACTACTAACCGGACGGCTGGCAATCTGAATCCGCCAGCCAGCCCGTCCGACGAAAGCCCACTCCATCGACCCCTGAGTCATCGGCCACTAAAGACCCCGTGGAGTAGAGTTGATTCTGACATGGGGTAGTCAGGAGCTAAAACGGATTCCACGCCACTGGTTTCTAATGTATCGAAGAGGGGCTGCCCTCTTCCCTGACCCTAAGGAGAGGTTTAGAGGAAGCGGCTCCCCCATTGCCCCCTCACTCCATCTTGAAAGCCCTTGTAAAAGGCCTTGTTCACAGGCACTGTCCGGTGACCAAAGGGGAAGAAGAGAAAGCCCCCTGCGCTGTGTGAAAGCCTGGAGCCTGGATCTGCTTCCTCGGGGAGATGGTTGGGAAAGCGGGGACAGGCCGAGAGGAAGGAGAAAGAAAGGAGAGGGCCCACAGCGACAGCAACTTCCCATTTTCCGTGGATCTAGAGCCAGGCATGTTAGAGACATGCAGCTTGGCCGTCCCCAAAAGGGACCACTACCAGCATTCTGCCTCTCCCCCACTTCCTCAAGCCCGTGAGATGCTGTCTCCAGCTGCCGTGTCATCATCCAGCCAGCTGTAGGACGGACTATAATTTCATACAGTTCTCTAGACAGATATTGAAAAGGCATCTGGAAAAATGGATAGCATATCAAGGCAAAGATTTCATAAAAGTCATTTTTTTTTAATGTCCAGCCCTGGGTACCAGCACACAGTCCTCACAAATGCACACGCAGGCTCCCCCAAAGGCCTTTTTCCTGGTCCTAGAGCGCCCCCTTTGGAAATGCTGCTCCTACTGCAACTGGTAGCACGGACTTCTCTCCCCACATCATCTCCAGGTGGGTCCGGGATCAGGGGAAGGGCAAGGAGTCGTGGAAGGAGGAAGGGAGAGGGAGAAAGAGAGTGAGGAAGCTGGTGTCCAGAGCGCTGTGCTCACACCCATCGTCTCCTTAAATCCTCACACATAAAATAGCCTTCAGCCCATCCAATAATGAAGGACGGGAGCATTTCCGGCACCTGTCTCCCAAGGACAGGCAAGTCGGAGCTGGCAGGAATAATGTTCTCTTGGAGCACCAAATAAATGGACCCTCTGGTTCTAGCAGCTTCTCCTGATCCCACCCCTACCACTCCCCCCACCCCCCCACACAAAGGCATTTTCCAATCCACCAAAATCTCAATGAACAAGAGAGAGAAACCGTGCTCCGGAGTCTGGCATGAGGACTTTCAGGGACTTTGGCTGCAACTGAAGAGGACTGTTGAAGGGTTGACCTCTGGTCAAGGGCAGGAGTGACCGGCCATTCTCCTGAGGATCTGCCTGCAGTGAGAGTGAACAGTGACAGCACCCCCAGCCTGAAAAGACCCGGGGGTGGACTCTGCCTCAATAGAGTTTGGCCTCAGACAGGAGAAAACCCACTGGGCTCTTGTTTTCCTGGACCACCCAGAGGAGGTATCAAAGATAACCGAGGCACTATCAGGAGTCCCTGCATGATGCAAATGGTTGACATTCCTGGCTGCCAACCAGAAGGTTGGAGGTGGAGGTCTACCCAGGCATGCCTCAGAAGGGAGACCTGACAAATCTGCTTCCACAGACTCCGCCACCATCAGAACCCCCTGAGGAGCGTACTTTGACTGCGACCTGCCTGGCATTGCCATGAGTTGGAACAGAGGCCACAGTGACTCCTCATGGACACTGCCTGGTGACCAGATGGAGGGGCAGTCCAAGGTCCAGAGTGAGAAACCCGCTGCAGGGTCAGAGAGGTGGCTGGGTATTAGAGACGGGCACTGGAGAAGAGGAAAGGGGTGGCTCTTGGGAAAGTGCCTTGAAGGGGGCCTTTGTAGGGTGGAGAACAAAGTGGCCATGTGGATCTGGCCATGTACAGTGCTAGAAGAAGGACTGTGAGTGTTCGGGATGGGATGGGATAGGATAGGATGGGATGGGATAGAATAGGATGGGTGGGATGGATGGGATGGGATGGGAAGGGATGGATAGGATGGGATGGGATGGGATGGGAGGGGATGGGATGGGATGGTACGGGATGGGACGGGATGGGATGGGATGGGACGGGATGGATGGGATGGAATGAGATGGGATGGGATGGGATGGAAGAGGAGTGTGCAGAGAATAAGCTTGACCCAGAGCCCAGGGCTCCCTTTCATAGTCACTGCAAGAGTGAGAACAGAGGAAGTTGTGCATGAAGGACTCTTCTTTGGTGTGATCTGCCTCCCTGTGGGCCTACTCGGTGAGTGGAAGCCCGCTCCCCTTTAGTTCTTCCTAACCAGGAGCAAATGTCAGGATTAGTGAGTCTGAGATCACCTGACTCATCCCTCTGCCTCCCTGCCCTACTCTTCAAATCCTTTCAACCACACAAGACTATCACAAGCTAAATGCCAGAGAAGGCTCAAAAGAGAATTTCCTTACCTGTCCTTCCTAAATCCGCCCATGGGAAATCAGAAGAACGAGCTCCGGTTCAATGATGCTGCCATGAACAACCACTCCAAGATGATATTCAAGGTGGTGGTGCTGGAGCCAACTCCTGCTTCCCCAAGTATCCGAACCGCTGTCTCTGAGGCTCCGCTATCTCCAGTGAAGTGAACATGGTGGGGTCAGGGGAGGGCAGAGGGTCTGCTTCACAGATCAGGGTTCTTCAGAAGCACCTCACGGAGGAGACGGGTGTGGGGAAAGAGTCAGAAGCCTTAATCCAGGCAACTGAGTTTGCATCAGCGTCGTTTACGAAAGTTGTGGACAAAGTAGCTCCTCCAGGAAGATGGCGTTCCTGAGCTGTGTTCTAAACACTCAGAACCAGAAGGGCATCTGGGAAATAGCACCCATGGCAGTTCATTTTCCATCACTCACAGCTGGTGATGGAAACACTGATGGCCAACAGACACGTCTACTGGTGCTGCCCACCCCCCACCACCACCTCCCGCCCAGTGACACTCAGGGCAGGCTCCCTACCTGTCATACCCTAGATATACCTCTACCCAGATTCCTGCCTATCAAATGCAAGACGATGAGCACTGAATAGTATTGATGAAAATACTGTCTCTCCCAATGTCTCCTCAAGGAAGGGAGCCCACAGGAGAAGTCCCTTTCAGCATCAGGACCAGGACGCGTTTTCATTCCCTAGGAAATAAGTCCACTTTTCTTTATTGAACGATGAGCGCTGTTAGTATGCACCCAAAAGCTGGACAACAAATGAGGACTGCCAAAGCAGCAATGATGCCTCGAATGACAGTATTGGCAAAGAATGAACAAATCAGCCGTGGAAGAAGAACAGGCAGAATGTTCCTCACAGCGACGGCAAGACTCTGTCTGGCACGCTTTGCAGATGTTGTCCAGAGGACTCCGTCCCTTAGTAAGGTAGAGGGCCAGTAAAGAAAGAGGAAGACCCTGAAGGAGACGGAGAGGCACAGCAGCTGCACCAATGGACGCAAACACAGCAACGGTTGTGAGGGTGCCACAGAACCAGGGAGCATTTCGCTTGCTGTACGCGTGCCAGGCCTCAGAACGGTTCTGACCGCACCGACAACAGCAACCTCTGTCTGTGCCGCATTTCCTTTTTTGCCTTTGCCATCAGGAAGCTCCGGTCAGATTTTGTAGTGACTGTAACCCATATGTTCACTAATCCTTTGGATAAGTACGTTTGCCTTCTCTCCTTTTCTCCACTCTGATTTTCCTCCTTCGGTTTTGTTTAATTGTCTCATTGGGTATGTCCTTTGCTGAAGCTATTCAAACATCTTTGGAAAGAGGTAGCTATTTCTATAAGAGACAGCAGGCTACTTAATGCACAATCATGGCCACAGCTGGATAAGCCACACAAAGGGTACATTTTCCTCCTAGGAGCTCACATGATATCCACACTGTCTTCCGAGATAAAGGACAGTCTTCGGCGTGCCTCCCTTGCCTCTTCCCCTGCCACCATCCTCCCAAGGACAAAGTGTCGAGTGCCTTCTTTAATCTTCTCTGTTTTAATTGGTGAGAAAGTGGGGCCACTCCTCAGTGCTCTACGTTGGAGGGATTTAATTAGATCTAATGACCAGATAAATGGAGAATTCTGAATAAGGACCTTTGGGGACTGAGCAGTGTGAAGAGGATCATGTTGCTCTGTTTCCCTGCACTTGTCTCAGTGGTTGAAGCCATGACGGAAAGAGAAGCAATGCTCTAGAGGAGTCAGAAGTGGATACTGTAGGGAAGGGTGCCTGGAAGGTAAGAAGCCATCCTGTAGGGCCAGGGTAAGGGGATAGACAAGAGGAAGGCTGGTGCAGAGGATGAGGAGGGCACGAACATTCATGACAAGGACAACATTTGGTTCCACCAGCTTAGTCGTCTTTACTCACAGTGCTCCTGTCTCCGGGTTGGCCTGTTCCCCAGGCAGTCTCTGTCCCTAGCGACCCAGGTGTCTTTCTCACCCTGGAGGAAAGACCACAAGTTGGCCCTGGGCTGGTAGAGCTATTCATTTGTCAGGCTTCCTAGGAGTCGATGCTGAAAACAGCCTGTCCCCTCCTGACAAGTCGCCTTTATCTAGGATGAGCAGGATTGTTTTGAATATCCTGGTGCTGTCATTTAGGGCCTGGAGTGTCAGAGCTTCCTTTCCCCTAAAAGATCATCTGTCAGAGTTAGTGGGGTATTCTAGTCCCCAGAGCCTACGGGGAAAGTTCTGGGGGCTGAGAAAGAGTGTTGCGGGGAGACAGGCAGTGATATCAGAAAGCCAGTGCTCTAGATCTGACCCATCCCAAACTGGAGTGGACAACTTCTTCCCTGGGACAAGGTCAGTCAAGGCTGTAAGACTTAAGGGGAGGACAAACAGACTCTGTTGAATATCCCCTGCACGTCTGGTACTCGGTCAGGCACTTGTATCTGTAATATCACAGGATTTGTACATCAGCTGTGCCTAGCACCTACTATATCCCCAATAAGCATCGGTAATGGAATGAACGATTAGGTGTCCTTGTTATTTTATAGCCAGGAAACCCAACCAACCCAACCACATTCCCGGCCATCTAATTGATCACCATGCATCACCACAATGCAGCTCAGGGTAGCACCGCCCCTGTTGTTTTCCAAGCCTGTAACTCTTTTTTTCCTTTTCTTTTTCTGTAACTCTTTACGGGAGTCGAAAGCCTCGTCTTCCTCCAGCAGATCTGCTGGTAGTTTCAAATGGCTGACCTTGTGTTAGCAGCCCAAGACGTAACAACAACAACACCAGGGCTCCTTAAGAAGCCCTCAGCTTAGGGAAAATAAAGTGCCGAAGTTCACACACTGGTGGAGCTAGGATTGCATGTAGGTCTGCCTCTCTGATGCTCAAGAGCACTCTCCAACCCAGTGTGTGCTCAGGATGATGGCCCCGCCCAGTGCTTTCTCAGGCTGGGCTTACTCTTCGTTTCCTCGCATCAGACCTCAGTCTGCTCTCCTACAAAAGGAACTGACTGGGACAGGGCTTTGTGATGAGGACGGTGTTGTTAATTAACTACCTTCAAGTTGGCTCTTAATTCTGGGTCACCCATACATCTCCTAACAAAAATCTGCCCCATAATTGGTTGGTGATTAGGTGGTTGAGACCCATGGAGTTTTCACTGGCTGAGTTTTGGAAGGATATCACTAGACCTTTTTACCTATTGTTTTAGTCTGGAAGCTCTACTGTAACCTGTCGAGCATCATAGCAACCCACAAGCCTTCATTGACTGACGGATGGGGGCTGCACCAGAGGTGTCTTGGCCAGGAACCGAACCTGGGTCTCCTGCATGGAAGGTGAGTATTGTCCCACCGAGCCACCAGCGATGGCCTCTTAATGAAGAAAACGGCCACTGCGTTCTCTCAGCAATCTAACACAGCAGAGGCAATGTGTATGGAGATGCAGCCCACCTTTCCTTTAAATCCCAAGCCCTGCACTGGGTGATAAACAGCACTTAATGTGATGTTAAATATATTTATATGGCTCTCTGCCCCAGGAGATGGATTTACATATGTGCTAAATGTATTTCACCACTACATAACAGCAATGCTTTATTTCATTGCCTCTGTGCACCTAGTAGCTGCTCAGGCCATTAAGGAAGCAGCACACACACACACACACACACACACACACACACACACACACTGCAGTGCCACCACTTTGGGAACACAATGTAGCATGAGATACACACATGGGGTTGTAGGCAGGAGAGCCTCACTTTACAAATATGAAGGCAACCTCTTACTCCAAACCTCTGTCCCACCTACACACCCGCTGCCATCGAGCTGATTGGGAGTCATAGCCACCCCACACAGGGTTTCTGTGAGTATACATGTTTAGAGAAACCCCATCTTTTAGACAGCCTCATCTTTCTCCAGAGGAGTGGCTGGTGGATTTGAACCATATAGTAGTCCTGTGGTTATGGTCCAGTGCTTAACCCACAGAGCCACCAGAGCTCCTTGTAAGACTCATAGAGATGCTCCAAAGCTGCAGTGGTCATCCCATCACCCCCACTTCCTGGGATCATTGAGATAGTTCAGAGCCCAGATGATCAGGATCTTGTCTCCATGTTTTGCGTATGTTTGCTGGAGCAAAGTTTGTTTGAAGTTCAGATTCTGTTAGTAGATGCACCGCATGCTGTAACCGTACTGGTTCCTCAAAGCCTTGTTCCCCTTTCCCTATGATAATAATTACTCACCTTCATCGAACACACATTATTCTGTTTCAGGACCTGTGCTGAGAGCTTCATAAATCACCCCATCAAGTTCTCAAAACACCTCTATGGATTCTTACCATTCCCAGTTCTCATATGGACAAAATTGAGCTGTCCATAGTCACACAGCCAACTGATCATTAGCAAGAAAAGATGTGAACCCAAACCCGTGTGAGTCCTACTCCTACACTCCTCCTCAGCCTTCACTGCACACACCCGACTGCTAAGATAAAGAAAGCAACCTTGCTGACGTTGCGCATTACATGTTGGGCAGCAAACCTCAGGATGAACAGTTCTAATCCACCAGCCCCCTCTCTGGGGGTGAAAAAAGATGAGGCTGTCTGCCTCAGTAAAGATTTACAGTCTCCCAAACCCTAGAGAGCAGTTCTGCTCTGCTCTGTGGGAGCTCTCTGCTTTGGTTGGGGGGCCAGGGCTAAGCAAGGCTAAGGAAGAAAAAATGAGAGAAAGAGATTTTGTGGGTCAAAACAAAACCAACAGAGAGTTAGTTCTGTTGCATCTGGGGGAGCGCACCCTCTGGGTTGGGTCTTATCTTGAGTTCCCTAAGAAGCAGACAGGACAAGTCACAATCTTCTCTCAGCCGTTCCCCTATTCGTCCAGGCCCGAGTCCAGACATTCAAACGAAGTCTCCTCTGCTGGTCGCTGGGAATGCAAATAAAACAAAATGCCACTTTTAGTACCAAGAAGGTCACAGGCTAACCCGGCAGTCAGACGTGTACACAACGATTACATTGATATATGATCAATGTTCTGGTGGGGAGCAGGGATGGAAAATATGTGGGCCCAGGAGATGGGCAGGAAGATCAGAATGAACTTAAAGTGTTCGAGGAATCAAAGTGCTTTGACTCACTTAAAACAAAACGAAACGAAAATGTTTACCTCATCTAAGCAAACAGACAAGCCAGATTCTAAGCCCTTGTGTGTATGATCTTGAGTCAGTTCACGTGCTCCCAGCTCCACTGTCATTCTGCAGCATGACAGTAAGACCCCTCTAATGGTTTTGTGGTTGTTAGTTGCCAGCAAGTCAATGCCAACACATGGTGACCCGGTGTCTGCAGAATAGAACTGCTTTGTAGGGTTTCCAGTGGCTGTGAATTTTCAGACCAAACTTAAAAGGATTGAAAAGGATTAAATGCGTTATTATCAATAAAAGCACAATTGTTTATCATCATAATGGTAAAGATGGAAGATATGAGAAAGGCAAGAATGAAGGGACATAGAATATACTCCTAAATACAGGATTGGGAAAGTATGGAATTGTAGGCATGTGGACACTCTAAGGAGATGGATTGTCCAGGGACTTTAAAACCATTTGCATTCTTACAAGTCCAAAATTCATCATATGGGCCTCAGGAGAAAAAATATATTTTTCCAGAAACGCATATGGATAATTCTTCCTAAGGAAGGAGAATAAAGGTGACCATTACTTTCCATTAGACTTCAGAGAAATCTGTTAACCAAATCTTATATGTCTCCTACCATAATCAGACACATCCAGCACTGTGATCAGTTTCTATGTAGCATTTCAAAGAGCTCATGAGTTAGTTAGAATGAAAAGATTAACATATGTTAAATAAATAACAACCAGACTGTTTTCAACTAACTGGCCAGAGAGGGAAAAAGAAAAATTCACTGAAAACCCAAGTAGCCAGAGAAGTCTTCATGGAGAAGGTGGGCACTGAATGGGGTCCTAGAGAATGATGAAAATTAGACAAAGCAGAAAGGAGAAGGGAAGGGGATGAGAACAAGAATGAACGGGAAAGGAGAGGGGGATAGAGAAACACAATGAAGGAAAAAGGAAGGATGGGGAGGAAGGTAGGGGAGGAGAGAGGCAAGACAAATGGAAGGGTAAGAGCCTGTGCAGATAGTGAGGAGGTGATCAGTCTGGAAGGGAGCAGGTCCAGAATGGAGGAGTGTGAGGCAGCGACAGTAGAACGGATTAGGAACCGCAGCATTGTACTCTAACCGAAGGAGTCTAAATTGGATGCGTCTGCCAATTCATGTCTCCCCAAAATATGTACTGTACTTTTTGATAGGGTCCTATTTGGGAATAAGGCCTGACAATGTACTTATGAAAAGGTAGTCATCAAAAACCCTATGGAGCACATTTCTGCTCTGGCACACGAGATGCCCCAGGAGTTGAAATCCACAAGGGCAGCTGGTTGGGTTTTTCGGTTAGTTTGTTTTGAAGGGAGGGTAGGTTTGTTTCTTATGTTAATGCTGTCAGATCAGAGTAGAATGGGTCCTAAAACTAATTCCTTTGAGTTACAATAACAGAACACACAAACACTCACACACACACTGTATTGGTGAGGGGGCAATACACACTCAATGTAAGGAGAGTTCTACAAGCAAATTAATACCAAGGATGGTTAAAGGTCACCAGAGAGTTGGAAGAGGCTCACAGAAGGAATCAGCAGGCTGACTCTGATTTGGACTTTTAGTTTTTAGAACTGTGAGAAATTAATTTCTGTTCTTAAAAGCTATTCACTTAAAAGCTATTTATGAGGGGGTACCCATAAAAAAACAGAATTTAAAGCTATGCATTTAAAAATTTTTACAAAACAACCTTATCACCTTCAAAGTGCTCTCCATTACACTGAATACATTTGTCAAATCTGTGATCCCATTCTTGGAAACAATTTTCAAACTCATCAGTTTGGATGGCTGACAGCACCTCCCTCGTTTTTTTCTTTACCTCTTCTAAGTTGTCAAATCGCTGTCCTTTCATATCCCTCTTCATTCATGGAAACAAAAAGAAGTTGCACAGACTGAGGTCATGTGAGTAAGGCATGCTGTTTTCTTCGAAAAACTGGCACACTGAGATGGCTGCCTGAGCAGGTACACTGTCATGGTACAAAACCAGTCCCCTGTTCCCAATCTGCCCCAAATCAGGCCCTTCTTATTGCACACTGTTACACAATCTTTTCAGGACCTCTAAGTAGAAAGCTGTATTAACAGTCTGACCTGGTGGAATGAACTCCAAATGTAGTATCCCCCTCGCATTAAAAAAAAAAAAAAGCATCATCTTGATCTTTGATTTCACATGATGAGCCTTTGAGGTGACGATGGCATCTTCCACTGGTTT
The DNA here is from genome assembly GCF_000313985.2 of Echinops telfairi. Taxonomy (NCBI): domain Eukaryota; kingdom Metazoa; phylum Chordata; class Mammalia; order Afrosoricida; family Tenrecidae; genus Echinops; species Echinops telfairi. The sequence continues at coordinate 7,504,707 of NW_022111363.1, forward strand.
GATTAATGTTTGCTTTCAGGGTCATAAGAATAGCACCATGTCTAGTCACCAGTAATGACCTTGGAGAGTCTGGGTCACTTCAGGGCTATTCTTTCAAAGCACAGCATGTGTCTACTTGACACTCTTTTTCCTGGTCAGTCAGAACCCGAGGCACAAATTTCACAGCGACCCTTCTCATTCTCAAATCTTCCATTAAAATTTGCGGAACCAAGCTCCAAGATAGTTCAGATAACTTCCCATCTCTTCAATCGTCTGTTGTTGGTCTTTGAACACAACTGCATGAATGAATTTTGTTGACATTTTCATCTATTTGGGAAGTTGCCAGATGTCCAGAATGAGGTTTGTCATCAATCGACATTTCATCTTTTCAGAAACAAGAAAACCACTCCTACACTTGAGTTTTTCCCATAGCGCTGTCCTTGTAAGCTGTGCTCTACATCACAACAGTTTCTGCAGCATATTTCCCAAGCAGGAAACAAAATTTCACAGCTGCATGGTGTTCTCTTAAATCGGCCACCACAAAAGAAAAACATGAGGTTCAAGTGAAACTGCTTTTATGAAAAAATTCGCTGTGACCTGAGAGAACCTCCCCAGATGACACCACTGGGTGCACTACCTCCAAGTGAGTTGCTGGATGCTCGCCTAGCAGGGATAATGTGTATGATGAAAGCTCTGCCCAGCAGAGGGTTTTTTCCCATTTGTTTGTGTTTTGTTTTGTTTTGTTTTGTTTTGGGGGGGTATGCCCTCATGTGTCTAAGAAACTAAGGCAAATGCTTTGTGAGGAAAGTATTTGTACAATAGATGTAGTATCCATCATAATTTTTTCTTCCTAACCTACCTCCAAATAGGTCTTGGAAGAAGTACAGCCGTAATTCTCCTTAGAGGCAAGTATACTAAGACTTCAACTTTGGACATGTTTTCAGGAGAGAGGAGTCCCTGGAGAAGGATGTCATGCTTGGTAAGGCAGAGGGGCAGCAAGAAACCAGGAAGACCCTGTACAAGATGGATTGACATAGTGGCTGCAACAGTGGGCTCAAACATGACAGCAGTTGTGAATCTGACTCAGGACCTAGCAGTGTTTTGTTCTGTTGAAAACAGGGTTACTATGAATTAGAACAAACTCCACGGCCCCTAACAACCACCACCAATGCTCACGGAGGTCATGGGAAGCACTTATCTTTAAAGAAAAGAAAAGAAACCACTCCCTTGTGGAATAAAGAAGAAATAAGCCCACTACAGAGAGTGGGCTTTAATGAGGTGAGAATGAGGGCACAAGGGATGTTCACAAAGATGGCTCCCACTGATCTGAAATGGGCACAGAGCATGATCAAGAGAGAAACGTTTGATGGCTTAAGTTATTGAGATCCAGATTGTTACTGCAGGAGAACCCAGCCCATCTGACTGAATCCAAGGAAGAAGTTGCCTCCTGAGATTAGAACAGCAGGGGGGACCTGGAGTTTTAAGGAAAGAGATGCTATGAGATAGCAACGGTGGTAATATCCAAGTGAATCAAAAGATACTTTTCCCCCAACCTGGGTTTTGAAAATGTCAAGCCTACAGAAAAGTTTGGAAACTAGCATAATGGCCACCCATCGACCATTCACCTAGATTCACCACTTGCTAGCATTGTACCACATTGCTTTATTTCTCTGTGTGTAATGTACAGTGGGCGTTGAAATGTTCCCAGAAAACTTCCATGATCTTTCAAGTCCATTTTTCCTCAAACATTTTGAAGTCCCTTCATGCATGGGCACACAAGCACACACACTCTCTTTTCTGTAGTTCTTCTTCTCTTGTCTTTTTATTTTATTTTAGAACCATGTTAAAAGTTTATTATGTCACTTCACACTGAGAATTTCAGCATGTATTTTCTAAGAACAGAGACTTTCTCCTATACAACTATAATGCCATTATCATATCCAAAGAATTTTCTACGAATACAAGAATTTCCTCTTGTACCAGCCCATGTTCAAACACTCCCAAAGTTCCTTTATAGTTATGTCCCCCAATTTTTAATCCAACACACCATGCATTTGTGGCAAAACATTTACAAATATATAAAACATGAGGTAGGTTAGGCAGACTTTGAATCACCTGACGCTTTCATGAAAGAGGCACGGTAAGAGCTAAGGAGGGCGTTTTTGTGTTTGGAGAACCTAGACCTCGGTTTGGAAATATCCATCGACACATCTTGGTGGTGGCAGTGATGATGAAGAAGACAGTGAACAGTGCACAGCACCAAATGGAAGTGACAAATTTTCAGCTATTCGAGGACCAAGAAAGTAAGAAAAGAAAAATCAGAACTGTGATTTGGCAAGGCGAAACTTCATGCTCATTAGACTCTTCCTAGCCTACCAAAAATGTTTTGTTACCATGCCTTAAATAAAGTCATTAAATCTATGTAAAATTAATTTGTTCTATGTTCTCTGCACATAATATGCTCAGTTTACAAGCAGCATGGTCAACTCCCCCCAGCTTTGCTTAATTAGATATGACATTGGTGATGGATATTTATTTATGGAGCCATGCTATTAGAGAAGGATGGGCTATGTTCACTATAGAAATTATGGAGAAGACTAAGAAGGATTTAATCTATGCAGGACAGAGAAGCCCAGAATCTAGAGAAGGCTTGACCTTAGTGGTCCTCCATTTCAGTGGCTTCTTCTACAGCACAAAGTCCCTGGGTGGCTCATACTGCTAATGCACTTGACTGCTAACTGAAAGGTTGAAAGTTCATATCCACCCGGAGGCTCCTCAGTAGAAAGCCTGGTGATTTACTTCCAGCAACTCAGCCATGGAAAGCTCCCTAGAGCACACTCCTGCTTATCATAGGGATCTATCCTGCGAACATGTGTGCTACTTTCCATATTTCAAAATGTTACATTCACTCCTGCTAAGGCTGTGCAGGAACCCTGGTGGCATAGGAAGCTATTTGTTGGGCTGCTAAGGGAAAGATCAGCAGTAGGAATCCACAAGCCATTCCTCGGGAGAAAGATGAGGCTTTTTGCTCCTGTAACGATGTACAGCCTCAGCAGTCCACAGGTGCCAGAAGAAGCCAGCTTCTAGCACAATCACTACGGGTTCGGTAGGCGCAATTGTACAGCAATAATAAGTAAATATTATAGTAAAGTTATAGAGAGCATGAGAGATAAAAGAGATATATAGAAATAAATGGAGTCAGACACATTTCATGGTAGCATGCTCACCTCAGCCCTGCTTGGTAATCCACGTGGAGGGAGAGCGAACTTTAATGCTCCCCAAGCTTTTATACTCTCTGGAGATGTTGGGGACGTGCAAGCCCCCACATTACAGGTGAAGACATATGTCACAGGAAAGGGTTGTGCTACAGGTATTACAGTGATGGGAGGGGGTGATCTAGGGACATACACGCTATAGGAAGAGGAGGGACAGCGGGTTTGGCCTGTCCCTGGCCCAACTGATAGAGACCATTATCAGTAAGATGCGAACTCCACCCACAGGAGCCTGTCCATTGTCCCCAGAGGCAGGGAGCAGGCTAACCCAGGTGGCGGGATGAGACAGCAGTCTGGCAACTGATTGCCTTCAGGGGAGGGAATGTCTGCACATCTGACCTCCCCTCACACACAGGGGCAGTTCTACTGTGCCCCATAGGATGGTTGGAATCCATGGCAGTGAAATAAGGACTTGCAGGCCATTGATATTATCAGGGTTTTCCAGGGGCCCAAAAAGAAAGTAAACATTTAGAAAATAATGATGGCAAACTTTATACAAATCCGCTTGATACAATTGATGTATGGATTATTATAAGAGCCGTAAGAGCCCCCAATAAAATGATCTTTTAATTTAAAAATACACTAAATGCATAAATAAACAAATAAATAACAATTAAAAAAAACAAGCATCTTTCCCAAGGAAGCCTTTCTTTCTCTACCAAAAACGTAAAACATCAGGGTTTAATTTTTATTTACCTATTTTTTGGTCTTTGTCTGGAATGGAGTCCTGGTGACACAAGGGTTGCCCAGTGGGCTACTAACCACAAGGCCAGCAGACTGGACCCCTGAAAAAGACGAGGAAGTGGTGGGCTCAGAAACCCACAAGGCCAGTCTCACCCTGCCTTGTAGGGTCACTGATGACAGAATCCGAGTGAGTGAGTGGACTGTAATGGCATTATTTATCGCTCTGTGGCAGCATTGGTTATCTTCTGTTGCTCAGAAGAATTCTCAAATTCTGTTAACTATGTCGTGATGAGCAAATAAATCAATACGTAACACAAATAAAGAAAGAACGAACAACGGGGAAGGTGCTACGGAACCTAACAGTAAAAGTCTTTAGACTGAAAAATAGGAAAACACAGGTCATGCTCCAGACCCTCTGATGAAAGATAAAACTTCCCAAGTGACTTACAGCTGCGTAATAGAAGCAATGAGCAGTAACGTGGCCAGCACACCAAAGGTGAGCTGAGGAATGAATTTAGTAAGCTGCAAGTGACACTACATCTCTCTCACGCAGAGAAGCAGGTGAGAAGGCTGCTCCGAGATCCAAGTGTAATGATGGAATAGGGATCAAATAATAACAAAAGATTAAAAATCCACTGCCATAGAGTTGATTCTGATTCACAGTGACTCTCTGTCAGGTTTCTGAAACTGGAAATCTGTACAGGAGCAGACTTGTCTTTCTCCCCAGGAGTGCCTGGTGCAGGCATCCTCAAACTTTTTAAACAGGGGGCCAGTTCACTGTCCCTCAGACCGTTAAAGGGCTGGACTATAGTTTTAAAAAAAAACTATGAACAAATTCCTATGCACACTGGACAAGTCGGCTGCTAAGCAGGATAGGCAGCGGCGGCAAAACCACCCAGCAGGCAGGATAAATGTCCTCAGCGGGCCGCATGTGGTCCACGGGCCATAGTTTGAGGACCCACCATCAGCCGTACCACTAACACGTGAGAACGGGTAGGAGGGCAGAGCATGAGGCACTTGACTTGAGGTATGAGAATGATGGTGAAGAAAAGGAAACAACAGAAAGGGCATGTTGGGTTTCAGGCTTGGTCCCCCTTTGAAGGGTGCCATTTGTTGCAGGAGGGAGCACAAGAGGAGCAACAGGATTGAAGGCAAATGTTAGGAAGTGACTCCAGGTAACCCATGAAGTCAGATGTTAAGACAGGCTTCTGGCCCCCTGTGCATGGGAGTCTTCAGTCTTTCTGAAGCAGCACAAAGAGTAGCATTGCCAGCCTAGAGTCTAGGTTCCACGGGAGCTATAGCGCCTCTGCTTAAGACCAACACCAGAGGTCAGTGCAACCCCAGCTTCTCCACGCGGAGCCGTTTAAATACCTTTCTTTTAGGGTTTGTGCATTACCAGGAGAATTTAAGAGAACTCTAAAAAGGCAGACTCCTTTATGATGGCAGCATTTACAAGCAGTTGTAATTATGGTGTATGGAAAACAATTATTCCCTCCTAAAATTGCTCTTTTAATTTTCTCTTATTTGTCCCACAGCGAATGTTAAATCAGCCTCATTGCCTCACACACTGCCTTGGATGTGTGCATAGAGGCCCCTAAACATCGGGCTGTGAAACGCTCAAGCCTACACACATGCACACACACTCACACTACACAAGCCCTGGGACAAGCAGGCACAGACGCCCCCAACGCAATCCTATCTGACGCACAGCCCACAAAGCCGCACGGTGTACACACCCTCTCCACCAGGCAGACAACATTCTCATCATCCAAAAGCCACGTTCACGTCACCTCCTCTATGAAACATGCCCCTCCATAACTTTCAAATAAACCCGACTCCTTTACCCTTTACACTGCCATGTTCCCTGAGCAGTCTTCACTTAAGAAACATGCATTTATCTTTGTTTACATGTCAGTCTTTGTATGGAAGACCCCACCCCCCCTACACCAGCCCCCAAGCCCCAACATTTGATTGTAAATCGGGTGATGGTTTCCAGAGCAGATCAGTTCCACTCAACAAACCATGCACATTTTGTTTCATCTCTTTGGACTTCAATCCCCACAATATAGCATCACTTATTCCCACTTCCTTCCTGTGTTTCCTGCTACTTTTCTAAGAAAAGCTACTTTCCTAAGCTTTTCTGAACTTGGTCCTCGGGTCAGTGAGGCTCTGGTGATCTCGAATGGTTGACTGTTTTAAGATGTACATACCTTCTTCGTGTCATTGTTCTCCCTATAGACCTATTGTTTGCCTGAAAATTAAGGCATCTAGCTGAGTTCATGTCCAGATCTGAAGGATGTCTATGGGTCATAGTCTTGGGAGTTTCACCAACCTCCAGCCAACCAGGAAGACTTTTAAAAAATGGTTCTGAGATTTTTCTCCACATTTCTCTCCTGTTCTATCCACATACTTCTAATAGGATCCCTGTTGGAGCGATTAGACATCATCACCTGGGACCATCTAGTTCTTCTGGTCTCAAGGTTTTAAAACCCATTGTTTAATGAGGCGCCGGACTAGTTGATTCCCTGTGCTTTCAATTTTCCTCACTTTTCTTTCTTCCATAGAGAAACTAATAGTCACAAGAGTAGTTCATGAGCTTTTCACACCTCGGTTACTACTCACACAAGTAGGCTGTGAACTATATTACCACCAACTTACCTTGGTGTCCCCCGAGACTCTGGGTGTGTAAGACCTTAAGCACCTTGAAGGTGAGGACTTCACATTGTGTGTCCCCAGTCCTCAGTGCTTGGCGCGTAGAAAAGGTTACTAAATGAGTTTGGGAGCAAAGGCATAAAGGAATGATTATGTACATAGAAGACTTGTAAGGGTGCATCGAGGGACAAGGAAGAAGTCAGGGATAAAATCATCAATGGAAGAAAACGAGAAGCAGGGGCAGCTGACTTGGTCTGTGATTCCTCTAGAAGTGGTGCAGCATGATGTTGGGAAGGGTGCATAAAATTGAATGATGAAGTGCTTCAAAAGTCAGGCTGAGGTCTTTAGGTTTGATGAGACAAATGCTAGAAAATGCATTATATGCTTTTGTTCTGGTAACTGTGAAAACATCTCATTCTGCCTCCCATCTCAGATCAGAGTCTAATAGATTGCCTTCCTAGAATTTTGTTTTGCAACTGGTTCTGTTTCCATATTTGCAACCTCTCCCAAGGAAGCAGAACATTGAAGTTATCGAGCTTCGGCTGTCCAACGCTCACTGGAAAAGTATGAGGTTTGAACCAATCAGTGGCTCTGCAAGAAAAAGATGTGGCGGGTGCTTCTGTACAGATGGTAGACTTGGAAACCCCGTGGGGAAGTTCTACTCTTGGTCTTACCAGCAACAGTAGGAGGGGCGGTGGGGAGGAGATGACTCTTCAGCTATTTTCACAGTTATCAGAATGAGAAGAGTGTACAGTGAGCTTTCTGAGGCGTTCAGTGACAAGATAGTAGCTTTGCAGAAGTGCATCTCCTCTCAAGACATCTTGGATCTTAATGAGGAGACATAGATGTCGCGCACAAAGTCTCCGACTCTACTTTCAAAGAGAAACCGGTCTCCCCAGAGTAAGATTCTGGGGCAGATGGGCAAGCAACAAATCCTCACAACCAGAGCAATGACATTTAATAAAGTGATTAGGCAGTGACATTAAATAAGTTCCCAAGCCATCTTGGAGTGATTAATGTGGGTGGACAGAGGCCAGGATCTATTAGGGAAGGGATGTGGAGGACCGTTCTTTTGATTAAAAAGTGTGTGTTTGGGAGAGGGCAATGTGGAAATTTCTATCCAGTGTTGTTATTAATTGGTTGTCCAGAGCCTTAAGATGGTCTTGATTATAAAATAGCTCTGTCTTCACAGTGGTAGTGTGAGTGGGAGGACGGAGGTCCATGTAAGAGATGAGAGGAAGTATTCGGGCTACGAACCCTTTGTTGGATTCACTGGCAGGGCCGTTGGGCTTCTCTCTAACCACCAAGCACCCCCTTTGTCTTGGCACAAATGGGAAATAAGTCTCTGATGTCCTGTATCTCCCCCCTTATCATCAGTGGATGGACCAGAACTGAGGGTTCCTTTGACTTTGTATCCAAGTCTTCTCACCTGCAACCCTCCACTAGAGAGAGCGGAGAAGAAGCTTGTTGTTTCTTTCTCCACCTGGCTTTAGGAGCTCCAGGAAATACCAAGGCTATCAACAAAGGAAGTTGAAGCAAACTCTTGTTCACCAAAGACTCCATTGTTGCTGGTTGATAAGCAACAGCCCTAAGAAAAGTGCTGAAAACAGGCATAACATCTTCTAGACCACTAATTCCCAATATTCTTAATTCCATTAATTAACACCCTCTCCCTCCCCCTGCCAAAAAAAAAAACAAAAACCAGGCAAGAAGATTCACTGTTTCCATTTCCAAATAAAGCAATTGGAAATAAATTACCATCTACTATGAGTAAAATCACATAAAATATAGAACGTGGTGAGACTCTAATCAAAGACTAAAGAGATTTCAAATGTCATCTTTATCCTGTTCCTTATTTTCTTCATTTTCTAGTTGATGAGCGGAATTAAAGGCAAGACTTTTGGTTGCCCATTCTCAAGTCCAACTGTCAGCTGCTGTGAGAATTCTTTATGCAACCCCTTGGCAAAGATGCCAGCCTCTTATTCATATCTACGGTCGGGTGTGACTACCAACCTCAGTCCACCCCTTGCCAACTTGGCATGTGTATATAATTCTTTAGCTTCACAATTGCAATTAAGAAACACCTACATCATAATCCTATAATCCTGTGAATATGTTCCCCCACCTATGAAAGTTTGTAAGCCAACCACTTCATGCCTTCATCCTCCCCAATTTTGGGTATCCAATTTTTATACTGCCCACTTACATCAACCCAGTGCTCTGAGGAGACAATTCAGTTGGAACCTTGTGAAGTCTGCATCCATAAGCAAAGTCAAATCCGGACAGGCCATCCATAAAGTCAGCAACAATATGCACCAGTTCACAGCCTCAGAAATCTACAGCTGGTCGGGTTCTGGTCAACTCAATGTGGGCTGCCTCACTCAGGCTCCTCAGGGTGCCCATTGGTTGCCTTGCCTTTAGACCATGGGCCCTCACCAATACTCAACAAACCTAGCCCTCTTGCGCTAGGTCATGAACTTTAAACCAGTTAACCCACTCTCATCTTCTCTTTTTCCTGTAAACCAGTCCACAGGTGTCAGTGGCCAAACTCAACCCATCTCTTTATTGCTGCATTTCTCCCACTTCCACGCAAGTAGATACAAGTGGTCACCTAGCAAGCAGTTCAGCCTGCTCACATGCTCCCTTTAACTTTTGGTTCTAGAGGGGAGTTTTCTTCATGGTTCCAGATTTTTTCCAGCTTCTGACAAAGACCATTGGTTCCTGAGTACTCCAAAGCACTGGGTGGGGCATATCTTTTTTAAAGACAAAATTTTAATGTCTGAGAGCAAGTGGG
>NW_022111363.1:7514585-7521451 GCF_000313985.2 Echinops telfairi
TGAAGCAGGAAACTGTCTAAGGCAGCTGAACCTTGGTGTGACCATCACAAACCAAGAGACCCAAGAACTAGAAAGATGAGGCTCATTGAGCCATTTATCCCTCCACCCTTCAATTAACTCCACATGTGTTTATCAGCCAGGTTGGCACAATAAACTAACTACCTCACTTAGCATTAGCGACACATAGTTAAGTCACTCTAATAAGTCAGTCTAGAGCCCTGGTGACATTGTGGCTTATGTATCAGGCTGCTAACCACAAGGTTGGTGGTTCGAACCAGCTGCTCCACACAAGAAAGATGAGGCTTTCTGCTCCCCACAAAATTGACAGCTGCAGAAACTCTCGGGAGCCCTTCAATTCTATCCTGTAGGGTCTGAGTAGTAAACACCTCAATGGCAACAGGGTTAGGTGTTTGTTTGTTTGTTTCATAATGAGTCAAGTGGTACAAATGATCCAGTCCTCTCAGCTGCTAACTGAAAGGTTAGAGATTCTAGTCCCCGAGAAGGACCTTGGAAGAAAGACCTGGAGATCTACTTCTGCGAAATCAGTCCTTCTGAATTCTACGGAGCGCAGTAGTACTCTGACCCATGGGAGGTAGCCAGGAGTCAGAGTCAACTTGAAAACAACGGGTTTTTAATGAGCAAGTTTAATGAAGTCATTCTAGGGTTGGAATACAGTCACTATGAGTCGGAATCCACTCAGTGGCAGTGCGTTTGGTTCGGTTCTTTAAATGTCGATTTGTCCTGGTATGGCGGTTTGCATATTGCTGTGATGCTGGAAGTTATCTCAGCAGTATTTCAAATCCCAGCAGAGTCATCCATGAAGGATACATTTCTGTGGATTTATTTATCAGATCCAGACTAAGACAGACTACGAAGAAAGCCTGAGGATCTACTGCTGACATTTAGCCAGTTAATACCACCTCATTTAAAAAAAAAAATTATTTTTAGTTAAAGTGATCAAAAACGAAACTAGTCAATCAGCTGTGTTTAAGGTCAAGCCTAACACTATACCCAGTGCCATCAACATTATTCCGGCTCATACTAACCCCACATAAAGTTTCCAAAATGGTAAATCTTTATAGAAGCATACAGATTTATCTTTCTCCCAAGGGAGGCTGGTGAATTTGAATTGGGAAGTCCATCCTGTCTCATGTGCGGGTCCCTGGCTCTGCTGCTGCTACCTTCTGTCACTCCACTGGTGTCCAAGCTGTCCTCCTGGAGCAAGGAGGGTCACTGCACAAGAATCTTGGGGTCCAGCGGATGGGCTCCACTCCTGGCTCTTGCTAGAAATGAAATCCTTCCTCCTGCCTCTGAGCTGGCTCATTTTATACACAGCAGGTTGGCAACTGCAATGAATTCTATCAATTAACAAATGCATCTTACCAGTAGCTCCCCTTACCTATTCATGCTCAGACCCATGAGGAACAGCTCTGTTGGTGGGAGTTACAGAGACTCTGACTAGAACTGCAAGGTAGTTCTCAATTTTTATTATTATAAAGTAATAAAAACGAACTGCCACCTCGTTGATTCTGACTCATAGCGACCCTCCAGAGGGTTTCCAAAGCTGTGGATCTTTAAGGGAGCAGGCAGCCTCAACATTGCCCTGTTGTACAATGCTTGGGTTCGAACCGAAGAGTTTAGACGGGCAGTTCAACACGTATCTGACCACACTACCAGGGCTTCTTACTAATTATCATAGCTCATATGTATCAGCATTTTCACATGGATTCATTTATTTAATCCTCACTGTACATGGTTATCTAATATTGTTAAGCTAGTAAACGGGTTATTGCTGTCTTCCAGATTACGCTGGGACTCAGAGAGAAAGCAAGTTATACAAGACCAGAGGGTGAGGATTCCAATTAGGGTCTGGACCTTTAGGGTTGTCTGGGAGAAGACGAAGGCAAAAGCGAAAAGACAAAACTCCACGCCAAAGTAAATATTTGCAGGAAATCATAATAAATCGCAGGTGTTTGCAAAGTTTACAAAAGCCAAACATTACATAAAATCCAGGAAGTTACTTTATGGTCTGGTACATATCGTTAGCTTTTGTTGTTGTTGTTGTTGTTGTTGTTGAGCCTTCCTTTTTGATTACCTCTTCACATAAAATCCCAGTGGAAAGGAGCTGAAGCTTTTTTGAATCATACTTAAAATATCCTTTGCTTCAGGTTGTGCTGCAATATATGATCACGGAGCACACTGCCACAGCTGCCAGGGCCTTGGGAGGGGACCAGGAACAAGCAAGCCATAAGCTTGCTTGTAGTACAGGTTTATTGATCTCCGAGGCCCAAGCCTCCTGCTGCCAGCGGGGAATCAGGAAGCTAATTCAAGTTGAACTCAAATACAAGCGCTGTATGCTTTCTATAAAGAGTCACCATTTATTCCAAACTCCCAATGTCCTTCAATTGTCCTATCTCAATAAATCCATTCATATTTTTCAAAATTATGTCCTGCTTTATTTGCTCAAGAAAAAAATGTGGGCATCCCATGGCCTGGTGTTAAGGGAGAAGAGGGGGAGCAGGCTAAGGTGAGGTGAGGCTGGAATCCGGGCTTTGAATAATGCTGGAGTGACTGAGTATTGCCCTAACAGTAGTGCCACAAGTGGGATGGTGGCCTAAAGAACAGACATCTGTTTTCAAAAAGTGACTGAAGCTAAAATCCCAAGCAGGGTTCCAGCTACGTGGCAAATCCAAATCCTTTCTGGCAAATCTCCCTCCTGGTTTCTGCTTGGTCTTCCCTCGGTCTTCCTTAGAAGCCCCCTTCTCGCCAATCTCTGTATCGATTCTGCTCTTTTGATGACTCAGATGTGATTAAGTTTTGGACCACCCTGCTCTGGCATGGCATCTTTAACATTACAAAGGGGGAAATAAGCAACCCTTTTCCCAAATAGGGGAAATTGAATGAAAAGATAATGAATTTTCCCACAAGTGTATGAAGCCCCCTTGTACACAGGTAGAGGGTGAGGACTCCCTCACATCTTTCAGGGCATGCAATTCGATTCAGAACAGGGAGAAAGGTGAGCCTCAGAATCACAAAGTATCTTCCGACAGAGCCATTCCACGATGGTCTCTCTCCCTCCTGCCTGCATGGGCTTGGATCATCTAATTCTCATCCACGTGTGAATTTAACCCAAGTCCGATTCATTCAACACACAGCTAGGGGATGCCTGAATGACAGGGGCTCAGACAAGTATGGTTGATGGGAAACTCAAGCACACGTGTGTGTTGCTGCTGCTCTGTCACTGGGTGGAAAACGGGTCAAGAACCCCGTAGATGTAGCTACTGAGTAAAGAATCTACAAGACTCCTTCCTCCAGAAGTGGTTGAAAAGAGAGAGCCTGACGAGAACGACAGCCACAATGGTAACATCATTTTTGAGCCCTTGCTAGCTCCCTGCTCCTCAGCCAAGCACAGGCACTCCCTCGCTCACTCACTGTCACCCAGTCAATTCCAACTCATAGCCACCCTATGGGCAAGGGCAGAGCTGTCCCTGTGGGTTTCCGAGGCTGTCCGTCTTCCCAGGCGGAGATTGCCTCATCTTTCTCCCCTGACAAGTCCATCACACAGAGCACTTCATGGAACCCTTCCAACAGCCCTCAAGTAGGTGCTTACGCACTATGCAATCTTAGAGGCAATGCCTGTCTGGCAAATAGGATCACTATTCTTTGGTCAGTGGAATTCACCGAGGAAATAGGAGAGGGCAATGGATGCCGATGAACCATGAATGTCTGCAAAAAACTCCAATGCCAACCCAATAACTAACTGCTCATCAGTGTTTCCACTCTCCCAGGGCTTTGTCCTCATAGCAGGGGACAGGGAGGAGGGCTTTTCAATAACCAGTGTCATTTAATGGCAAGGACAATCACACCAAACTTCCTGTGAAATCTTCACCACCATTGCCTGCAGTTTTTAATCAAGAAAAGCGTCCCTATATTCCTTCCCCGACAACTCCGTCCTCTGTCCACCCACATTAATCATTTCACAATACCCCAAGAACTTATTTAATGTCACTGCTTAATCACTTTACTAAATGCCACTGCTCCTGAAGGTAAATATTGTTTTTATCTCATATCTGACTTCTTCTTTTTTGGGGTCCTAATCAAAGATCCTCACTCCACCCCAACACATACACTTTTTTTTTCTTTTTTAAGAAAAACGTTTTAAAAAGAAAATTTGTTTCCTTCGGTAATCCCCCTTTGGCATTCTTTAATACAAAGACCGAATGGTACGGCCATCTGAGAAACATCAGAAACACCACTCTTTCCAACCTATTGTCCCTCAGTGCTTAGTATCCTATCCTGAAAGGTATGGCTATCGAGTCCATGTGGATTTCTGCAAATCCCTCTCCTGTACGGGAGACAATATTTTATCCTGCAAATGTCCATGTGTCGTCATTCTTCTCCACCCTGAGTGAATAACAGGAATGAGGGTTCTAAGAATTTTAACCAAAAAGCAAGAGCTCTCCCATGAGACTTGGGGGTGCAAGGGCGGGAAGAGCCTCTGTCTCCTATAGAAATATTACCAGGACAGAATGTCTGTCCTGCTGACTGAAACCAAGATGCCGTCACATGACTGGGCTAAGGAATGGCATGGCCTCAGTACAGGAAGAACTGGCCCTGGAGGGAGATGCTGGTTTCCATTTGAGTGGCTGTGCTTTTGCCCATCTGATAATTTGTAACGTACAGCATCGTGCATGCATACACACGTGTTGCTAAGGATGCCGTTTTACTTGGATACCCAACCAAAGCTCATGGAAGCAGCAGTCAGTCGTTCAAATGATGAATTCCATTGGCCATCTTGATGTCAAAGACCACTGTCAAGTGTTAAAATGCCAAGATGTCCCTTTGAAGACTAAGGTGTGCAGAAAAAGAAAGCCAAACTCTACTGACTGTTTCCTATATGCCATGAAAACAAATTCTCTGGAACAAATAGTTTTGTTCCAGGGGTAGAAAATTGATTTCTATTTGCATGCCCACTCTGATTGATTGGTAATGGCTAGCTGCACCACCGTGTTCAGAAGGATTCTGAGACCTTACCAAACTCAGCTGCCAAAAGGGCGGCTGTGGCTGGCAGAGATGATGCCACACTGTCAGGTGCCTGCTACCCCGAGGTTGGCATATGGCGGACCCAAACAGGGCTGCCGGGGAGGGCAGAGCCACAGGTAGTGGAAGCCCACCAAGGTTCCTCTCTTTCGTTGCATTCCAACCCTTAACTCTCCTTTCCTAGGAGAAACTGAAACTTGATGCTTTTGTCACATGCACTTACATGTTAAAGTGAGAAGAGAGCTCAGAGATTCTCTGTACTTCTCAGTTCATGAAAAGGAAACTCTAAAATGAGATAAGTGATATTCTTTTTTCCCCCCAACAGTTTTATTGGCATGTAATTTACCTATCATATAATTCAATAGTTCAATCAGTCAATCATATCAAGGAGAATTGTACAATCACCCCCGCTTCGATTTTAGCGCACCCCCCCCCATGATCAAATCATCTTTAAGATGAGTTATGCAATCACAGTCTATTCTAGTGCTCCCTCCCCCTCCCATCTTCATTATTTAGTCCTGAAATCCCATTCCCCTCCCTATCACTCACCCCCACCCCTGAGTTCCCTATTTCCCCTTATATGAGTTATTACCATTATGCACCCACTCCTCCCGTGCTTCACAGCTGGGAGACCCAACAGAAAACAAAAACGAACAAAGTCACGCTAAGGTGATAAGGTTAAAACATAAAAGTATTCAGACAAAAATACAAATAATGCATACGAAGGAAAAGACCCCTGTCAACATTCAAAAGCCAAGGAAAATATTTCTGTGATGGAACCAGTAAGAGACACTTGCACCCAGAACAGAGATAGGTCACGTCTATAGGGGGCTCAACTGGCCAAGTATCAAGCTCGATGCCGCATAAGTAGGATTACAGTGCCCCCTGCCTGATCACTGTAAGCCTGTGTGAGACTCTTGCCTGCGGCTGGAGGGGATCTGCCAGTGGCTCTGTTTCACTAATGCTCTGCAGATGGGTGGGGCTCCCACCACACCCCTAGCCCTCCACAAGTTGGGGTTCACAATTCTTGTTCCATGCTTTCCTCCTCACCATATTTGGATGTTGTTATTGTCGTCTTTGGATCACACAAGCTGGTGTGCTTCTTCCGTGTGGACTTAGATGAAGAAGTGATATTCGTATTGTTACTTTGAGTTCTCGATTTTGTTTATGCATATTTCTAAGTACAGATTTCTCTCTCTCTGCCTCACAGCTCTGGAGAAAAATAAAGCAGTCTGCTTCTGTAAATATTTACAGACTTGGAAACCCTATGGGGCTGTTCTACTCTGTCCTGTCAGGTTGCCATGACTCTGAACTGGCTCAATGTCAGCGGGCTATGATGTGCATAGGAGGTCAGGGGCAGAGCTGCCACTTGTATTTAAGCCTGTCTTGTACAATGATTTGAGCACTTAGTTTCTCTATATATTCTACTGCCTCCCTTTATGATCTTTGGAAAAGAAGCAGCACCTCATGTCTCATAGAATAACAAAGAGAATTCATAGGTATTGCAGGGTGTAAAGAAACCTATATTTACTAGATCATAGGTGGAAGAAATCCTATCAGCCAGGCATGAGAAATCAAGAGGCAGACTGGTGTATCCTAATTCAGGGTGTGACCCACACGAGACCGGATTTATCACTATTTTAATCCAGAGTCACTTCAACTCATTCCCTGGGGAGGAAAGACCAGAGAAGGACTCTGGGGGGAAATGTTTCATTAGACCCGAACTATAACACTGTAATACTTGGGATTTCAGTAGCTCGTCTTTTTCATTTCAACCATAGATTGAGCTTGGAAGGAAGAAATCAGTTCAATAACTGGCCGGGGTA
>NW_022111363.1:7523058-7525237 GCF_000313985.2 Echinops telfairi
TTGCATGTGTTGCGTGAGTCTGAAGAGGATTTTATAGACTAGTATAGGATATATGTGCTAATATCGGACTTATGGACTTGATCTGGACTGGGCTGGGATGTTTTCTTAATATACAATTACTCTCTATATAATACTCTATCTTAGACACATACGCATGTCTATGAATTTGTTTCTCTAATCTACCCGGACTAACCCACCGGGGGTGTTATTGTGTAGTTACCATAGAATCACTGTACAACCAAATAAAGCATTAGCCATCAAATGAAACACAGACCAACAGTCCTGTGCCATCTTGACAATCACAAATATGAGATTACTGTGTATTTTAAGTGCTGAGTGGTTCAAATGGCCAATGAGTTCTAGTCCTAAACAAAAGGCTAGAGGGTCGCATCCACACAGAGGGGCCGCATAAGAAAGATGTGGTGAACTACTTGTGAAACATCAACAACTGCATGCCCAATGGAGTCCAGTTCTTCTCTGGGGTCAACTCAATGATAGCTAATATATATTTTTTCCAATTTGGAGGGTTCATCTTTTAGCGTTGTATTGGTTAATATTTTGTTGTGACCCATAGGACTTTCATTGGCTAATATTTGGAACTAGCTTATCGGGCCATTTTCCTTTGTCTGCCACACTATGGATGCCCCACTGAAGTCTGGTTACCATAGTGACGCCGATGGTACTTGAAATATGAGGGCATAGCATCCAGCATCGCAGCAACACCCAAGCTACTACAGCACAACAGACTGACAGACAGGTGGTCCCAGGTGTGACCAGATAGTTGCAGAACCTGTCCTTGGTGCTGACACGGGGATCAAGTGAGCAAAGGCGTAGGAGCCTCGTGGCCTTCAGAGCTTGGTCTCATGGTGCTGGTGCTCATTCTCACGGCCACGTTGGACTGGGGCTTCCATGGGACTTTGGATCTGAGACAGCCTGGGACCGACAGGGGCAACAGTGGGGCAAGAAGGAATGGACGAGGCCTTCGGGACAAACTGAGATCAGGATGCCCTGAGTGTGGTTACCATTGAAATTCATCTCCATTTAACTGGAAAAGTCCATTAAAACTCACCAATCACATGAAAAAGTAATAACAATTTATGAATTATCAAGCGTTTGTAAGAGAGGGAGGGGGAAATGAGAAGCTGATAGCAAGGGCTCAAGTACAAAGAAATAGTTTTGAAAATGACGATGGAAACAAATGTACAAATGTGCTTGACACAATGTATGTATGTATGTATTGTGATAAGAGTTGTATGAGCCCCCAATAAAATGATTTATTTAAACAAAAAACAAAAAAACTCACCAATCACAAGAATTAGCTAAAACAACGTTATTAATAAGCTTGAGTGCCATCATCTATAGTATTAACTCTATATCTGACAAATATGAAACATAATTTAAGGATGATAATTATCCTCCTTCTCATCCTTATACAAATAAAGAAACTGAGGCACAAAGAGGTGATTTATAATTTGAATGGTAGAACTAAGGTTCAAAATCAATCAGCCTGCCATGTGGCCTGTGCTTAACTGCTACAGTACTCTGTCTCTTGTTTGGCCCTAAAAATTGCATTCCACCCAATTAACTATGACATCGCAAAATGATTTTCTTTATGTAGTTAATAAATATGTTTTACACACACTATCTTAATATCATAAGAACTAAAACACTGGGAGAGGCGAGAACATTTAAAAAGGCACTGCTATTCAATATAAGCAGCGGGGATTTAGTACCGTGATCAATACTTTGCTGATGTTAATCTGACACTCTAAGTCACAAACGATGTAGTTCTCTTCATGAAAGCATAACTCAGGCAGGGGCAAGCATCATTTAGCTAGTGACAAGCTCCGCAAATGAAAGATCATGCCAACAAGAACCAAAAATTAGTAATGGTTTGGAAGTTATTACAAGTTGATTGACAATTTACTCCTCAACTATGTCACCCGAAGGAGCCCTGGTGGCACAGTGCTTAAAGCTCTCAGCCGCTAATCAAAAGGTGGGCACCTCAAAGCCATCATCCACCCCATGAGAGAATGATGTGACAGAGTGTCTCCCTAAATATTCACAACCTTGGACACTCGATGGGCATTTCTACTAGGTCCTTTAGGGTCATTTTGAGTTGAAATCGACCCCACACCAGTGGGTTTTTATGTCATATTATAGATTTGCTTAGTGAGGT
>NW_022111363.1:7525862-7551472 GCF_000313985.2 Echinops telfairi
GTCAATTCCTCACTCCCTTGATCTCTAACCTTTAGTGTCCTAAGTTCACGCTGGGTCTTCACTTCTCTCTATGAGCCCTCTCTCTTGGTTGTCCTGTCTAGTGATGTGGTTTTATGTTGCCCCAATGCACTGAATGCTCTCACATGTGTGTCTCCAATTTCCACTGCTTTTCAGCACTCCTGATTTTTGCTAGATATCGTACTTGACTGTTGAAAAGCATCTTAAATCTATTACACCCCAAACTGAATGCTTGACCTTCCTCTTTGCATCTTAAATCAATGCCCATAGTCATCACTTCAATCCTGACCCATGGTGACTCTGTGTGGGTCAGAGTGGGTCTGAATTCTACTCAGGGCTTTCAGGGGTTGATTTTTCAGAAGTAGACCACCAGGTGCTTCTTTCAAGGTGCCTCTGAATGGATTCAAACCTCCAACCTTTGGTTAGCACCATCCAGGTCTAACTCTTTGGGTGAGACAGTGGGTCATATAATATGAAAATGTCCACTTCCCTGGCCCTTTACATGCTTCATTCATGGCTCCTGGATTGATTCTTCGACAGAGACTCGGCCTTATGATGTTTATCTCCTAACAACCACTTCTCTTAGAAGAAATTCTTAATTGGGTTATTTCTCTAGATGTGGGCTCCTGGATTGCTTACAATACCTAACATCTACTAAAGGTTATAAAGGTCTGGATTCTTTATGGTTTCTTAGTTTGATTTGTTGTTGTTGTTGTTGTTGCTGTGTTGTGTTGTTTTCAATTGGGTATCTTTGGCTGAAACCCGTGCTCAGCTAACAGAAATAAAGATATGGCAATATTACTTTTCCTCATAACCGATTACCCTGCACACTGGGAATACTGTTTAATGAGGTAAAATCAATTGAGTATACATTTTAGCCAAATGTGCAAAGGTCATGTGTTAGAATCAGTATCCAGTGAAAGACAACTGAAAGCTGAAAAGCATCGTCACAGAGGAACGTTTAAGAAGCAGAATACTGGAACTATAACAGTATTGGAAATGTAACAAGATATGTTCTTCTCATTATTATTGCAACCTTATCACTGAATTTTAGAAATCACATGTTAAGCTTGTCATTTTACTACAAGAGCAAAACTCGCTTAGCTCACTTGGTTGTTCAATAGCTCCTGCACTCACTACATTACACATTTGTGAGATGAAATAAACCACTACAATTGGCAGAGTAACCAAGAAGCTGGAGGCATTTAATTTTCAGCTAATGCTTTTTTGGATCTCCTACTCTTGATGTTCTTTTTTCCCATCTGGTTATTTATAGTCCCCAACTTAAGACATATTTGAATTACAATATACCACACTCACTACTATCCTTAAAAAAAATCTTATACATCTTATCATTAGTAATATGTACTACATATAGTATCGCAGCTGTACGCAGCACATATTATTCAGGATAAGATGCACGTGGCTGATGCAATCATTCTCAAATGCTCCCTCGCAGATGTTCAATTGTACGGCTTGCTGTACAGTCACTGCTATCTAGATCTAATTTTCTAAGTTGTATGAGGGGCTTCCCTTGCTTGAAAACATGGACTCTTCCCTAAAGTCAGTAGGTAGAGTCAGGATACAGTGCGATGTTACCACAAAAATAGATGAAAATAGCAAAAGCACCATACAGACAACTTCCATTAATATTTTGAGTAGCAACACCACCCCCATTTGTAGGGGTAATCTAGACAACCCTGAGCCTTCCCCAAGTGGACTTAGTGTAACTGACAAAATGCCAGCTTCACCCGATTCTTCATCATAGGAATCAGTTCGAATGATTTGTGTATTTTTATGTATATACACATGCATAAAACATAGCTACGCATTTATATGTAATATTTTCAAGCCCAAAGACAAATGAAAATCATAATTATGATACTGGTAATGTAAGAAAAAAAACAAAAACAAAAAAAAGAAAACCACACGGTGTCGTTGAAACTGAACCCCATTGGAAGTCAGGACGCCCTGTACCTAAGAATCTACAAAATGCATCTTTATGATCTCAGTGGACTAACATAACTAAAATTTAGATACAGTTCTTAAAGTGTATTTTGCTTCATATATGAGGGGGCTTCAAAACATTTGTGGGAAAATTCCAGGATCTTTGCATTGCATTTTTCCAGGAACGTTTTGATGCCCCTTCATACATTGAATGACTTCACAAAGATTAGAAGTATGACATCATCATATTTTCATTATTCTAACTTCTTATTTAAATTATTTAAAAACTTTCAACACTGCTGAAAAATGTATGCTTTACTAAAGTTACCCAGTGACTATAATTTCTTTTAATTTTTGTATTAGCATTCAGCCTATCTCCTTGTTTATGTATGTACTTTAAATTCTTAGCTGTCTTTGTACATAAAACCAACTTTAAAAAAAAATTTTCAGGCTCCCCACGAACGTGCAGTGCGTGACGGGCGAGCGGGCGGGGCCTTTCCGGCTGCGCCGGGTTTCCCGGAACAAGGGCCACTCCGCACCGGACCCGGTCCCAAAAACAACTTTTGCAATCATTGATTATTGTTCCATTTTGTAATTGCAATAGAAAATATGCATTCATATGTAGACAGATTTGAGACTTCTTCCATAAAAGTACACAGATTGTCATTCTAATTATCATCAGGAATGCTCATTTATATTTGCAGATATGCACAATGCATCTGAATAGTATATTATTTTTATATTACTTATGTTCTTATACAAGCTAGATATGATAACAAAGCACAGTATGATGAGATTATTGATCATGCACACATTCAAAGATACCAGAAGTTGTGTATAAAACATGTATCTCGGCTATCAATTGGAGACAGACTGATAAAATCAAAGCTCAGTAGAGACTTTGGGGCCAAATATCCAGACTAAAGCAAACTATAAAGTATCTCTATAGTTTGTATAAAAAATGCTTTGAAGAAAAATGATCAGATACGTAGAATTTATAGGAAGAGTAATGCCAACGACAGCTTGGATATACCTACCAGACACAATTTACAAAGAAAGCAAACCTATACTCTGAGCAGATCATACATAATATGCATACACATGTGTACATAAAAATCATAAATATATACAAGTCACGTGTGTGTGTGTGTGTGTGTGTGTGTGTGTGTGTGTGTGTAGCTAGAACTTAGCTGGGTTCAGAACTCACTGCCGACAAGTCAATGACAAATCACAGCAACCGTAAAGGACAGGGTAGAACTGCCCCTGTGAATTTCCCAGACTAACTCTTTAGGGAGTAGAAAGCCTCATGTTTTTCCCACCCAGCATATACATATGCATACACAAATGTTACACATACCTGGTATTGAGTGAGGTTAGCAAATGACTCCAGGAGCAGCTAAGGAGGCAAAATCCACAGTCAAATGCAAGGAATCCAGAAACATGCCTTCTCCCAGCTGGAGTGAAGCAGAGGAGTTACAGTGTCTAAGCAGAAAACTCTCCAAGAGTACTGCTGGCGGAGTGGGCTATGCACTCAGCTGCCAACGGTGAAGTCAGCAGTGTACCCCCATCAGCCACTCTGAGGGAGACACGTCTGCTCCTGTAAAGATTTACAGTCTCAGAGACACAAAGGGGCCAATTCCACTCTGTCCTATTGAGTCAGCGTGGACTGGATGGCACTGAGCTTGGTTTGAGAAATAGAAACCCCATTGATGGCCGTCAAGTCTATTCCAAATCATAGCCCTCTACCTATAGGATGGAGGATACTGCCCTTAGAGGTGCCAAGCCTGTGGTCTTTACAGACTGTCCATCGCTTTCTCAGGGTTCAGCCCACTGGCCTTTTAATGAGCAGCAATGTGCTTAACCACTGCACCACTAGGGCCCTTTAACAAAACAGAAAGTCCTCTTAAAATGTCAAATCAGAACAAATGGGGAATAGATTAGGAGACAAAAGCCTAGACTTCTTTCCCACCTCTCCCGTTGATCAACTGTTCCCCCTCAGTGAAGTCCCCCATCTGAGCTAGAGTCTCTCCTTTATAAAAGGTAGGTGAGAGTAACTGCATTATCAAATTGATAAAGGATAAGAAAGCTTTGCACTTGTAAGGCTCTACATAAAATAAATGCACGGAGACATTCTTCTCCAGTAAATTCTTCACTTAAAAACCCTATCCTATCCCTGTTCTATTGGTCCCTCTCCAGTTGGCTGGGTCTTATTTTGATCACTTCCTCAATTACTTCACTCACTCACTGACAGTGAGTCAATTCCAACTCAGAGCGACCCTGTAGGAGATAGTAGACCTAACCCTGCGGGTTTCTGAGACTGTAACTGTTTACTGGGAACAGAAATACTCATCTTTCTCCCCCTTGGTTACCTAGCCCTGCCATAACAAAAATACCACACGTGCATGGCTTTAAAGGCTAGAAAGCGATTGTCCACACTGTCCAAGGCTAGACTTCCAATCAGAGCATCCGCTTTGGGTGAAGGCTCCTCTTTGTCAGTTGCCCCACAAGTATTCACTGTATTGATTTGTTTGTTACTCTGTCTTAATACCTAGGAATGGAGTCCCTAACCATCTGTCTGGGGAAGTGTGGGTTGCTATGATGCTGGACAGATTTCAAGAGAGCTTCCAGGTAAGATGCCCTAAAAAGAAAAGTCTGGTCACCTACTTCCCAAGAGTAGCCAATGAAAACAACCCATGGACCACAATTGTGAGCTTGACAACTCATTATGAGATGATGCAGAATGTGGCCTGCATGCCAGAGTCCACACACAATAAAAAACACAGAATGTTGTCTCCATTTCTCCTAGCTCCATCCTGGAGAAGGATAAGACAGCAAGCCGGGGAGCGATGATCCCATGACCATATTCCAAGATCTAAATGAGGGACACTGAACAGTGGAAAGCCAATCATTGGTGCATGCCTAAGTCGTGTCCTGCAATCCAACACCGGTCAGTAAAAGAACCAATCTTTTGCTCCTGTTCCCCTGACTATTTAGTTTTCCTCAGTTAGATTAGAATTCAAAAGGGGAAGAAAGATTGAATTGAGTGCTTCCTTTGGCGGCACACATACTGAAATTGGGAAGATTGAATTTATTAGACCTTTTAAACACCCAGTGTATCCAAGATTCACCACTTAATAGATGGGGGAGACCATGAGTTCGTGGTTCAATCTATCAAAGCCTGTTTTCTTATCCATAAAATGGGGATACATGTAAAAGTCACTTCAAGGATTGTTGGGCAGAATAATATGGCATAACCCTGCAAACGCACTTAACATAGTGATTGGCACATTTTAATTACTCCATAAATATGATCTATTATACTTTAGTAATTAAAATTAAACATTTTAAATGTATTTATTTTATTGTTATGTTGACCCTTGTTATAGAAATGCATTGCTCTATATTCTTTTTAAACTCGTTCTTTCAACATTGAGATCACAAAATGCCCCAAACCCATCCCACCCACTCCAGGGCATGTGGAAAAGGATTTGAGGCATTAGCTGATATCAGTGAAGATGGGCTTAGGCATTAGCTGATATCTGGAAGATGGGATTGGGGTACTACTGATATCAGTAGAGATAGGTTTGGAGCATTAGCTGATATCAGTGCTGAAAGAACTAGTTTAAAAAGAAAATACAGCACTAAAATTCTGGGGCAAAGATCGAAATTGGACTATTGTCAGAACATAGAAAATAAGAGAAATCCAATTGTGTAAAGGAAGAAACAAGTTTTACAATGTGTGTGTGTGTGTTCTAGGAAGGAGTGCAAGAGTCAGGTAAATCAATACCTTGCAAATTGCTAACACTCAGAGGTTGGCGGGTTATCACTTCCAGAGAGAGGAGGGAATAAGTAGGTTTTAGAAGTATGCTTTCCAAGAGAACTACAAGCAGACACAGATGGTGTCCATGGAAGAGATGCTCAGCTAAAGATCAAGTGGATAGAGACAGAGATATTTGGAACACAGTCTTATAGGCTAGAATGCTATGATCTCTTTTCCGTCACCAGTGTTTACCCTGAAACCTCGTGGAAATCTGAATTAAAATGGACCCCTGATGTGGGGAAAAAGCAATTGGCACATGAATGATGATGACGATGATGATGATGATGACAGCTATAATGATGGACAACAGCACCAAATGTGTAGTGATCTTTATGCACCAAGTGTAACAATGTGCATTCACGATCTCATCACATCTTCCAATAATCCTATGAGTAACATATTCGTTGTACCCCTCCATTTTGCAAATGAGAACACTGTGATCAGCAAGAATAAGTAATTTGTTTCAGTCAAGTAGCTGTAACTTGTAGAGCTGGGACTCAAGCCTGTATTGTCAGAGGGAAGAAAAAAAATCTTAGATAAGAGGACAGGAGTTCTTCAGTTAAAATACAGTAGGAGAGAGAACTACTAATAAGAAGGGGATTTTGAAAAACTTCACTCAGCAGAGGGGAAAAAAGAACACAGCCTTAGAAATATGGATCAGATCGAAGGTCATTTTGTGGAAGATTGTTTTGGGTATGCTGAGAAAGTAAAGCTATCTATTTTTTTCAGAAACGCTAAACTTCACAAACACCACAAGGAGAAGTAGACGCACAATAGGGCACAGTTATGGAAAGCGCTTAGACATATTTGAATTGCTCATGGAATTGGTTCACTAGGTTCAAGACATTTGGATCATGACCTCATGAAACAACTCAGCAAATTGGCATAGGACAATTTATAAAGATGACGTTCCATATCTTAGTTTAGTAAATAGTATGGTGGGGTCTTAAAAGATTATGAGCAGTCATTTAGAGAAAACGATTGCTCTTTTCCATCTGATGCAAGCGAACAAAGGAAAACAATAACTCAGTAGAAATGGGTCCCCAGGATTAATTGCTCACATAAAATGCAGCCTCTTCTAAATGGAAACCAGAAGAACTAGATTGTGCCCACTTACCACTACGGACGACTCTGAACTGGAGTACAATAGAAGGTCGCAGGCAAAATGGGAGGAAAACTTAGAACAAAATTCAAATTCGTAAAAGAGAGCAGACTTGCTAGACTCAAGGAAAGTAGGGGAACCCTAAAGATCATTGCCCTGAAATACCCTTTTAGCTTGGAACTACAGCTACTCTGGGAGATCTCCTTCCAGTCATCACAGATTGTTATATACAGCAAACAACACTCCCAAAGGATGTGATCTCTTAAGCACTCAGTTATCTAAGGCCAAACATTCATCATTTACCCCAAAACAAAGATGCGTAGGCAATGAAGGACAGAGAAATTAGATAAATGGAAACAGAAGAAACATCCTGAAAATGAGTACACTGAAAAGTTTCAAAAACTGTAACCAATATTATGGAACAATTTGTCCAAAAAGTGTAATGGGAACCTAACGTGCTGCACAAACTTCCACCTAAGGCATAAAAAAGATATTCCAAAGTGCAAGGAGATGTATAGTAGCTCTTAGTAACCTCTACTTTACTCTGGGAGCATTGCGGGGTAAGTTTTGGATTGTCAGAGGTTCAAACCCACCAGCCAATCCCAGAGAGAAAGATGAGGTTGGCTGCCTCTGTAATGATGTGTAGCCTTGGCAACCCTTGGCGGGATTGCAGTGAGTCCGAATCGACTCAGTGGTAGAGAGAGGAGTAGACCTTAGGTTCCCATAAGGGCACATCTTCTTTCTCTTTTTGCTGGAGCATGTATCCAAGAGAAACTGAAGAGTCAAATGGCGTACTGCACCTAGATTTACTAGGGTGAAGATAGCATATTCAGGAGATGATGGCATCACCAAACACAATCAATAGGTCATATGTACTCTCCTTACTTCCTACCCATGGTCACAGCTTTCAAGGGGTGGCGTATACACAAAAGTGAATTATTAACCACACACTCGGTGTTGACAACAAAGGTTGGGTCCCCTGAAGCATGACCACTGCTAATCCACTGAGAACTGTGACGGGATTAAAAAGAAAATGAGACAAATGTTATGGAAAGCATTGTGCTCACGCTGAACAGCAAACAGGATTGATCATCTCTGCCATCTAAGTGGCTCACTGCACAAATACAGAGCATTCAGAAGGCATAGGAGAGAGTTTTAAAATTAAGAGAAGTTACTATTTCAAATTCGTATCAGATTGAAAAATCTAAATGAAAAGGATGGTTCTCTAGTAAAATACAAATGATCACTATATAGACAATTATTCATGACAGAAATAATATAGGTAGTCAAAACTCTACCCCTAACTCAAGCCCAACAGGTTTCTTTCTAATAAAATAAATAAATTCTATTAAGGTTTAAGTAATTCTGATGTGATTTAAACTGTCCCAGAGCACTCTCACTCATGCGTGTACGTACACACACACACACACACACACACACTGAAATGGATTAGAATGATGGATTGAATACAAACATCTACCTAAGAATATTATGAAAACCTTCACAAGCTATCCAGAAAAATCTATATCTATAATCATGAGGAATTCACAAAAGACAGCATGTATATGTGATTGGATTACAGGAGAAACCGTTATTCAAAACAAGCGAAAGGACTATTTTGGAAGGTGGCAATGACTCTGGAGGAACTTCAAGTGTAAGGATGTGGATGAAGGGAGTCAGGAAGTGACAGGCACAACACTTTAAGATACATGTTTTGGATGTCCTGATGAGTTGACCTCACAGAACCATCACATCTCAGGCCCGCTGGTATCAAGCAGAAGCCGACAGAACATTTTCCCCCAGGTGAAAACTGTGACTAGGAGGGCCAGGCAAACAAAGAGGGAAATCAATGTATTAAGATAACTTACAACTACATCGTCCTGTGGTTTCAGTAACCCACCATCACTTGAGGCAGAATTGCCCACCCCACCACCAAAAAATAATCCACTGAAAATAGAATGTAAAAAGGCTCATGTAAAATGAGTACATGAGCCAGAAACACCTAACATTGCTGACACTAATGACCATATCCAAAACCAACAAATGAAAAAGCACTGAACTAAAAAATCAGAACACCCAACAAGCAGTTAAAAGAGAAAACAATGTTTTAAAATAATAAAAGTTAATGTCCTCAGATGGATAAGAGAAATTATTACAACAGTTACATAGAAATGGGCTAAAAAATGAAGAACTGGGAAAAAACATATTGCAGAACTACTGTGAAGGTCCAGTTTGTGGACCGAATAGTCCATGAATCCAAATTAAGAGAAGAGCAGCTCGCTGAATGGAAAGATCCAGCTCAGGACACTTTACAGAGTATAATTAGAGAATATAAATGAAAAATTGGCCAAAAAATAATATTAATTCAGATAGTTTGAAATCAATCCATAAGTATCAGAAAGAGAGGATACAAAAATAGAATATTAGAAAGAAACTTTTAATAAGAAGATTTCTAAGAACGGAAGAAGGTCAGGTCTTCGGATTGGCTAGAGATACTGAGTGCTGATCTCCTGGAAACCAGAAAACACCATGTCTATGGTACCTAAAACAAAGTTTTAGAACACCAAGTGTGATGGATTAAATTTTGGCGTGCACACACACACACACACACACACACACACGACATATTGAAGCCCTAACCCTGAACTTGAAAATTTACCAGAATAGGGTGAAACCTAAACTTAATCCTTGGGGGTGCAGTGGGTACACATTGAGTGGATAACTACAAGGTCAGCGGTTTGAATCCATAGCCCGATGTTCTAGAGAAAGAGGAGGCTTTCTACCCATAAATATTGACAGCCTCTGGAACCCCTAGAAGCAGTTCCACTCTGTCCATGATGAGCCGCAATTGACTCGATGCCAGTGTGTTCTTGTTCCCTTTTGGTTCTGAGCGAGTGAGCCACCCGAATGCCTTAGCACAATCATGGACGCATATGTGAACACCTTTCCAGTATCCTCTGCTTCCGGTCAAGACCCATCTGACGTCAGCAATGAAGTCCCTTGTTCCATGTCTGAACCTCTGGCAGCTCCCAGTCAATGTACTGCTGCCACCTTTGTTGGGTGGTCTTTAGCAAATTTTACTGGCCTGTGACATTAATGATATAGGTCTATAATTGAGGACTTTGTTGGGTCACCTTTCATTGGAATGAGTATGATTATGGATCTCTTCGCGTCAGTTGGCCAATTAACTGTCTTCCCATTTTCCTGGCATAGACAAGGAAGTGTTTCCAGGGCTCCATCATCTTGTTGCAACATTTCAGTTGGGATTCCATTGTTCCCAGGAGCCTTGTTCGTGACTAATACTTTCAAAACAACGTCTCCCTTCAGTGCCATTGGTTCGTGCTTATATGCCACCCTGAAATAGTGGAATGTCGGCCGGTTCTTTTGGGTACAGCGACCCTGTGTATTCTTTCCATCTTCGCCCAATGCTTTCCGCATTATCCAATATTTTGCTCTTAGACTCTGTCAACATTGCAACTTGAAACTCGGTGGTGGGGGGCGTTCTTTAGTTCTTTCAGTTTAGGACACGCTGAGTGTGCTTTTCCTTTTTGATTTTCTAATTCCAGGTCTTTGATCCTTTCATTATAATGTTTTATGATGCCTTCGTAAGCTGCCCTTTGAAAGTTTCTCTTCAGCTCTTTGACTTCATCATTTCTTCCATTTGCCTTTGCTACTCTATGAATAAAAGTAAGGTTCAGATCTTTTTTGACAGCCGCTTTTATCTCCCCCTCCCCCTTTCCTGTCTTTCTAATGACCTTTTGCTTTCTTCATGAATGATGTTCTTGACGTCCTCCCACGGCTCATCAGGCCTCTGTCATTATTCATTATGCCAAATATGTTCTTGTGATGATAATAAAGATCAGAAAGTATTAAATAGAGCAACATAGGTGAGGTATAATGAGCCTGTTGGTGAGATAGAGAACATTCTAGAGGCAGAAGTGGGTATAGGGCTCTATAATCTTCTTTTGATACTAAAATTCATACTTGCTTTGATTTCATTATAGTCTTTGCACTTTTAGGTTGCAAGAAAGACCAAGAGGAGAAAAAGAAAATTAAGTACAGTGATTTTGGTTTATTAAAATTGGGCACCTTGGCATATGAAAGTGATTCTATTGCATTGTGGTATGCTTCCTTTCCTTGAAATGACGATTTGACTAGTAGATTAAACTAAACAGGGTACGTAGTATGTATCAATTATATCTGCTATTGTCATTGACTTTATGGGAAAGATAATAACAGCGTACAACATTGAGTATTTACATTGTGCCAGACTTATTTTACAAAGTATTTTAAATCAATTTAAATCATGAGATAAATGCTACTATTATTTACCTTATGGATGATGATACCAAGGTACAAAAGATGGAAGTAACTTGGCCAAGGACACAGAGTAAGTGCCCTTGTAAGAGACAAAGCTGAGCTGTAAACCCAGGCTGTGCCAGCAGAACTCAGGCTACAATCACCATTGTATTTCCTTTGAGATGACGATTGCATTCATTTCTTCGGTGACACATTCATCATTCGTTCATTCACTTAATTGGCAATTATATATCGAATGGCTGCTAAATGCCATGCAATTGTGCCAGGTGTTGTAGATACAGAGACCAAGAAGACTAGAATAATGAGAGCATATTATTCAGATCTTGGTGATTTCATTTTATGTAAATACGTATTTATGGCTCTCAAATAATTTTTTTAATGGAGAGGGGCAGGGTTGGCTC
This sequence comes from Echinops telfairi, assembly GCF_000313985.2. Lineage (NCBI taxonomy): Eukaryota > Metazoa > Chordata > Mammalia > Afrosoricida > Tenrecidae > Echinops > Echinops telfairi. The sequence continues at coordinate 7,537,471 of NW_022111363.1, forward strand.
TTCCATCTCAAAAGTTTGCTGACCCCTGGTCTGGAATAAGTAAGGGCAGAGGCAAGCTGCCAGGTGGTCAGGTCCCATTGAGCTACTTTTCCCTGTCCAGCTGGCTGAGGAAGCTCCCACAAGGATCATGAAGTCTCCTATCTTTGAGAGCTGCTGCTGCTGCTTCCTACAGTGTCCCATGGTGGGGACTCACAGAACTGATGGGTTTAGATGAGAACCAAGGAGAAATACGGCCAGGGTAAATGGGCATGCGTTTTGTTTGACTATAGGAACTATAATTGAGGGCGGGTGTTTTAGTGTGTTCTTCTTAAATTGGTTCTACAACCAGATACTAGGAAGGATATATTAAAAATACACTAGGAGACTGAAAATATAGACTCCTGCATACCCCTCAAGATAAGCCTGATTTGACTGCCCAGGAACTAGGTCATGAGTTCAGTATGTTTGAAAAGCTACACAGGTAGATGTAGTTCAGGTTGGGGAAGCTACCCCTGGGAATATGAGAGTACGGAATGTGAGAGAACTGAGTCTGTGTAGGTCCTTATTGGAAATGTAGTTTAAATATAATTTTCCCACAATTCCTTTATATTCTTGATAAAATTTGCTTTCTTAAATGGTACCAAGCTTTCAAAAGATATAGCATCTGGGGTCTTAAAGGGTAAGCCCACATGGAAGAAGCATACCAGCGTGTGTGATCATGAGGTATCGAGAGAATCAGGAATCATCAAAGACCCAGAACAAAAAATCATATAGATGTGAATGGGGGGCGGGTGCAGAGCGGAGACCCAAAGCCCACCTGTAGACAATTGGACAGCCCCTCAAAGAAGGGTCACAAGGAAGAGACAAGCCAGTCAAGGTGCAGTATAGCGCCGAGGAAACATTCAACTTTCCTCTAGTTCTTTAATGCTTGCACACACACACACACACACACACACATACACACCACTATCATGACCCCAATTTACTTTACAGATCTGATTAGACCAGAACATGTACACGGGTACAGATCAGAGTTTGCAACACAGGGAACCCAAGACAGATAACCCCTCAGAGCCAATAATGAGAGTAGCAATGCCAGGAGGGTAGGAGGAAGGCGGGGGAGAAAAGGGAAAATGATCATAATGCTCAACATATAACAGCCCCCCCCCCCAGGGGGATGAACAACAGAAAAGTGGGTGAAGGGAGACAGCAGACAATGTAAGATATGAAAATAATACTTTATACTTTGTCAAGGGTTCATGAGGGAGAGTAGGAGAGAGGGAGGGAGGGAGGGAAGAAAGGAGAGGGAAGGGGGGGGAATGAGGAGCTGATACCAAGGACTCAAGTAGAAAGAAAATGTTTTGAAGATGATGATGTCAACATATGCACAAATGTGCTTGACACAGTGGATGGATGGATGGATTGTGATAAGAGCTGTAAGAGCCCCCAATAAAAAGATTGTTTTTAACAAGTGGCACATCCATCATAAAATCCATGTGGTCAATGAATTGCGGCTAATATCAGTTAAATAAGAAAGACTGCTTTTGTCTTTGTAAACGTATTTCTACATCATGGTGAGTTTTTGTTTGTCCTCTGATGTACAACTTTAATTGGTTTCTATTGTGTATGCTTATATTCTCAGCACACAGAAATGAGTCAAAGACTTAGGCATGGACCAATGGGTGTAAGAGTAGTGAAAAAGCTAGTCACATATCTACTTCAACTCAAAATGCTTTTCGATAATAAATGAAGAGTGAGTTTTTCAATGTCTGTGACTGAGGCCAGGTTGCACGATTAAGCAAAAAAGAAAGTATCAAAAAGAAATACAAATGTGGATCTCTAATTCGATTTTATTGAATAAGTAATCTATTTGTCCCTTGGGTATGATTATTTCTGACTAAACTTTGTCAACTAGTGTCTGCAGTAGGAAATAGGGTTTTCCATCGATTATTTCCTTCACTTCTGCCACTGGACTCTGGCTGCAGGAAGTGGACAGATGGTCCAGGCTGAACAATCAAAGGAATCTCTCGGTCTCTCTGAAGATGGTGATTGCTTCCAACCTGGTCCCAAACTGGGACAACCTGAGTCTTCTCTAAAAAAATATAAATTTAATTAACACTAGAAAGTTTTGTTTTTCTGGGATTGCATATAAGGTTTCATGTGCTCTATGTGAAGATCCAACCTGAAAATGAAGCTAAAAGAGAAAGACAAAATATGCAGAGGTGGTAGTTACATTAAACCTGCCCATGTAAATGCACCATCTCTAAGCTTGTCTGTGTGCTGGCAGACAGGTTCAGTCATTCCCACCCCATCCTCACGAGTCTGGGGGAGATGGCTATCCACCCGAAAAAGGAAACAAGCGCTGTTCAGCTACTCAAGGGGACCACATGAGTAGAAGTGCTTCATGGCACTTCCTTGGCTCTGCCTTTATGGTTGAGGGCAGGCAGTTTTAGAGTTGAGCAATCTTTATGGAAACAAATCACCTAGCCTATCTTTGCTCTGCCACTCCCTAACTGCACTGCCGTCAAATCGACTCAATGTGACCTTACAGGACAGGGGAGAATGCTCGGGCATGTTTCTGAGATGGAAACTCTTTATGGAAGTAGAACAACTCTTCTTTCTCCACTGCTGACCTTGTGGTTAGCACCCCAACCCATAACCACTACAATATCAGGCCCCCTGACATTCCACCAGGAGGGTACAAATCAACAATTCAAGTCATTGCCAAGTGAAAACCTTCTGTGCCACCAAGGGACCTGTGTATACGTATATATAAAAACAGTGCCCCCTTTAAGACAAAGGACTAAAGCCAGCATTTCCTAAATCCAAGTCAGAGCACAGGCACTTCTCAACTTCTCTACAGGCAATCCACTTTTCTCCAGAGTAAGAATGAAATATTGCCTTCCAGTACAAGCTGGATGAATTTTATCAATAAAGTAAAAGAAAAGACTATAATTACCAAAGTATCACTTATCAAAGCACTCTTCACAATTAAAAAAAAGGGTGGGTACAAGTGAAACCATTGGTGGAAAGAAGTTTGTAAAACCCTCCACAAAGTGCATGATAAATATGGCGTCAGGTAAATCAGAAACTATTGGCAACATTTCTTTATCAATTGATAATGTGGTGCAAAGCAATGTCAATATTGCTTTGAACAAAAAGGGAAAATGAGTGTATTTTACTGTGTTGGTGGTTAAAACCATTCACACACAGACTATAAATGTGTTCTTGATGAATGTGCGCCATTCTAAACAAGGTGGAAGCACTTGATTTTTTGCTTCTGAATGTCATTAAAAACACATGCTGTGGGGAAAGAATTTTCATGTAACAATGTTGTGAGACCTGGTGTAGAATGAAAAGGGAGAATTGGGATTATCCCCACTAGATTAGCCTACTATTTACTCCCAAATGCCACACCACATACTGCTTTGCTAACAGAGAACAGTTAGTTTTAACAATACACCTCCAAATTAGATCAGAGTTGAAGAAAATAGAAAATTCAAGGCATTAACAGCTACTGCACAATTGAGACTATTTAATTTTAGCAAGTATCTCAAAGAAATGGACCACTTGCTTTCCATATGCAAGCGTATTCCCTGTGAAAGGGAACAAACACACGTGAGTTTTTTGAGACTTAACATAATGTCCAGTAAAGATCATGTCTATGATTTCAAATGTTTTCCTCAAGTCTTAATGTGGTCAGCAGATTAGCACAAAAGTCAGTATCTGTGATAACCTGGAAGAACTACCGGATCAAGGTCCAAACACAATGAAATCACTAGGCACCAAATTACTTTTAAAGTCCATGAAAGTCAAGGATTTGTCTCTCAACATTTTTAATAAGACTTGATTTTTTTAGCACTGCTTTAGATTTCCATTACAATTGTACAGAAAGTACAGGGAATTTGCATCTTTACCCCAACCGATTAGACACTGTTCCTATGAACATCTTGCATTCTTGTGTGTGGTAGTTGTATTTTATGTCAACTGGACTTGTGTAAAATGTGTAGGGGTGGAGTCCAACTTGTCAATTAGTTCAAAGCCTGGTGATGCCTCCTTAAGGGTGTGGCCTTTTTATAATGGAGAAACTGGGAACATCTCTTTCTCTTTAGCTCTTCACCTTCGTACCCGCTGGGACTTTATACCCACCTCCAGGGGTGGACCCCATGGGGACCACTGGACTCTGAGAGCTATTGGCGCCCTGCCATGTGTCCTCAGACTTTTATTCTATGAGACTCTCTGCCTACCAGCCTGTGGTTCTCTACTTTTCCTTCCACCTCTCAGCACCATGGGCCTGCAGGTGTGTAAGTTTGAAGAGGACCCCAGCTAGCAACAGACTTTGGAACTTGAGTTGACTGGGCTGGGATGCCTTCTTAATATACAATTACTTCTTGATGAAAAGTTCTTTCTTATACATATATGAGTGTCACTAATTTTGTTTCTATGGACAACCTAGCCTAACACGCTGGGGCATATCTGTTATAATCAATAAGCCAATCTTGGTGCACCAGTATTAACTAAAATCTATAGTTTACATTAGAGTTCACTCTCTGTGTTGTACAGCTATTTGGTGCTTGAGGTATATTTCTAATATTTGGTTAAAAAACAAAACAAGACCCTGTTGCTGTCCAGTTGATTCTGACACAAGACAAACCCCTGCTTCAAAGGGTGCGCTTGGCTGGAATCTTTATAGAAACACTTGAGCAAGTGTTTATTGTGTGGTGTCACTGGTGGGTTCAAATCACCAACTTTTGGGTTAATTGTCAAGTGCAGACCCTGTGTTCCACCCTGGGATGGACCCCTAAAAAATCCCATTTCATACAAAGGACTAAAGCCGTCATTATATACTTCCCAGTCAGAGCACTGCCACCTTTCTACTAAAGCAATCTACTTTTTGCCAGAGAGAGAATGAAATATTGCCTTCCAGTATAAGCTTGATGAATTTTATCAATAAAGTGAAAGAAAGGACTAGAATTGCCAAGGTAGCTTTTCGAAACTTGTACATTTCACTTAGTAATATACACTTAAGGTTCTACCATGTTCTGGGTAACTTGGTTAACTCATTTATTTGTACTGCTAAATAATACCTATTGTATGAGTGTATCTGTTAACCAGTCACCTATTGAAGGCCATCTTGGTTGCTCAAAATTTTTAGCAATTATAAATAAAGCACTGCTATAAATATTTGCATGCAGGTTTTGATGTGGACATTTGGGTAAGTCTCTAAGAGCACGGTTTCTGAATCTGATGTTGAGCCTATGTTTAATTTTGTAAGGAAACTACTAGATTCTCTTTCCAAGTCCTCTCCCCTTTCATACTCCCAACACCAGTGAAGGAGGTCTTGCTGCTCTGCAACCTCACTGAGAGGTGGCATTGTCAGTTTGAGGATCTTTAACAATTCTAATAGGGGTGTTGCAGTTTCTCATTGCTGTTTTGATTTGCAATTCCTAATGATAGATGATATGGAGCATTTTTTCATATGCATATTTGCCATTTGTATATCTTCTTCGATGAGGTTTCTGTTCATATCTCTTATCCATTTTGTAACTAGTCTTTTAAAAATTTATTATTCATTTTACTACTTCTTTGTATATCTTGGATTCAAGTTCTTTATATGCATTCTGAAAATATTTTCTTCCAGTATTTGGCTTTGTCTCGTCTCTTAACAGATGCCTTTTTCAGAAGTTTTAATTTTAACAGAGGCCAAATTATCTTTTTTATTGCTTTAATGGATCATGCTTTGAATGTTGTAACCCACTGCCAAACCCAAGGTCACCCAGAGGCTCTCCTATGTTATCTGTATAGTTGTGCGTCTTACACTTTGGTCTCATGACTCATGTTTGAATTAATTTTTGTGAAAGATGTGAACTCCGTGTGTAGATTCATTTCATTGCATGTCATGTCATTACAGCACCGTTATTTTAAAATGGTTCACAGTTATTACAGCACCGTTTGTTTAAAATGCTATCCTTTCTCCTTTGAAGGATGACTTTTTAAATCACCGTCTAATGTTACAGAATATCAGTGGACATATTTGTTAAGCGACATCAGAACATAAACGGTATCCTCCAGAGGAAGAGTGCAAGCCAATCTTGTGCTGTCCAATACAGTGCCAGTAGATGCATGTGGCTATTGAGCACTTGAGACATGACTAGTGTCACTGAGGAGCTAATTTTTAATTTAATTTAATGTAAACAGTCACGTTTGACTAATGGCTATTATATTGGAAAGAGTAGCTCTAGACAAGAGAAGTGGAAGGCCTTCACTTTTCTGGACTGATTGATCACATCCAAATGAGGGTATACAATGAGCTGGGGTCAAAGGCACAGTGTAGAGTGATAGCGACAAATACTGGTGCATTAAGAGAATAGTACTAGTAAGAAAACTAGAAGCTGTATCCCATCAGAACGAAGTGAAAGAAATTTCACAGGGCATTGCTGAGGAAATACCCCATTTAAGCAATTAAGGGTGCAATGGTTGGGAGAAGAAGTATATTTATTTGGAAATTTTCTATGGGGAGAATTAGAATCAGTGGATAGCTGGATAATAGAAAGAAATGTCTCCTGCGAGTTCCCTTATTGAGGCTAGGTCAGTCCTAAGCGGCATGGCCTGGTCTTTATACTTATAACTATAGCATCATCATGCCCTTCTCCCACTACAATATAGTCCAAACTGACAAATCATCCATGAGCAGCAATGTTTCCACTTCTGAGACCCACAGTATATTCATGGAAATATTGGGGGGGGCGGGGGTGGTGGTGTTCCTTTTAGGCTGAGAGGAAGATATAGGACAAAGTTCATGACATCATTTGGGTTCCTCTTGAAGGGATCTCATCTCAAAGCTGCTTTTGGACCAGTACAAATCAGATTATGTGGGCAGAATCTTTACACTGGTTTCTTGCACTGAGATCTTGTGGGTTTCTATCTGAGATCCTTGATTCTTACCGGAATCTAATGATTGCCACACCAAACCAGCATATACCCACTGCAGCCGGGTTGATTCCGACACAGAGACCCCGTGAAACTGAAACTCACCATCGTGGAGTCCTTTATGACTCATAGGGACCCTCTAGGACAGCGTGGAACTGCCTCTTTGGGGCTCCTGAGACTGCACCTTTTTACAGGAGTAGAAAACCTTGTCTCTCTCCCAGGAAGCCATTGGTGATTTCAAACTGCTGACCTTGTGGTTAGCAGCCCAACGTATAACCACTACGCCACCAAGGAGACCCTGTAGGGCTACCAAAAAACCAAAAACCAAAATCACTGCCATCAAGTAGAATCTGACTCATAGCAACCAAATAATTATTCCAAGATTCCACTAAGTTTTCTCCTGTTGGTCATATTTTCTCTAAACTTGAATCATTTGCATTGCTCACTTGCAAGCCATCTGCTTCTTAAGCTATGAATAATGATGTTTTGCTATTTTGTCATCAAAGTCAACAATGAACTTGTTGTTGCTGTGGGCCATTGAGTCAGCTCTGATGCCAGCAACCAAGGTGAACAACAAGCAAAACACCGCCGGGCTCTGCACCATCCTCACGATCGTTGCGATGCTTCAGCCTGGGTTGCAGCCAGCGTCTCAATCCATCTTGTTGAGATTCTTCCTCTTTTTTGCTGACTATCTGCCAGGTCTGATGTCCTTTCCCAGGGACTAGTCACTCTTCATTGAAGAGATTCCTTTAAATCTGGTTTCTTCATACCTTGAACTGAATTAGACAACTCTTGAAATATATGCATATTCATAATATATGAATATATAGATATTCTCATGTATAGAGAATAGTTAGCAACGATCACTCTTTTTCCTTCTAGCAAAGGTAGTCGAAGAGCTTGTTAACCTGATTTCCAATCATTTATTTAGGTGAGTGGGCATTATTGATACAAAAAGCAGGAGTCATTTCCTAGACTTCAAAAATGCCAGTGTTGAGGTCCACAAAAACATCATGCCCTCTGGCTGTGAAAGTCACGGTATTCCTCTGCATTGAAATGGATCCTCCCGGTGTTTTCAGTTGTCAGAATAATTTCAGTCTCTTGTCTTTTACAACAATAGACGTGCATGGCCTTTTTTATGTTAGTGTCCCAAAAGATGTTGATGGGAAAGGTCTGAAGTGCTGTGCATCATGACAACAGTACTGTAAGTGTCTTCTGCTCTCATATTTCTGTTTTTTCCACAGAAAACAGTTTTTCTGTGATTCATGGAGACAATCCCATCACCAGCACCCCCACTGACTCACAATGTGTCGCTCAACATCTGGAAGCACATGGCTTTAAAGACCCAGGTTCAATGATGCCAGATATTTTCAAGCTGATGCAAAACAAATCAGTAGGATTTGGACTTTTTTTTAACAAAATAGAAAACACATCATCTGTAAAATTCTAACCAATATCACATCTGACAATTCGATGAATGGCTGATAATGGGAGGTAAAGGTCTCTATCAGATGCACTAACATCTCAACAAAATTTTGAATTTTTCCTCAGGACATATGAAGAAAAAGAAGAAAGGTATTAACATTTCTTGTGAAGAACAAAGATGTCTCTTTAATTTTAAAAATTAAAAGTCAGCATCTGGTGGCTTAAAATGACCATAAGAAAACAACCATCAGAAGAGGAACACAAAGAGTTCCAATTATTTTGAAATATCACAAAAGTCAACTACAATGAAAAAATAAAATACATTTTAGAAAAATAGTAAATTCACTGCCACAGAGTGGGATCTCCTAGCAGATAAATACATTTTCTTTTTACATCATCATTTCTATTTCTTGAGGAACCAAGCCCAGCCTGTTTGTAAGATGCTGTAATCCACGTGATCTGTAATGTGTAGCCACCAGAGAAAGGAATCATCATTTCAATGTAACATTTCTTTTCTTACATTCTCAGTCTCTGGCAATAAAAATTTCCACAGTAATTTTAATTACCCTCATTTAGTTTGGAACCGCCTTCACCGTTTTCTCCTTTCTTTTCCTCACTTCACCCCTCTCTACCTCCGGCCTCACATATTCCACAGACATCTCTAGAGCATCAGTGATGGTGCAGGCACTGCCCGTGGGAAATGATCATTAAAATCGAGAGTCCTCTCCCTGGCTCCAAGTCCTACGTCAACAAAAATCTACATTGAAAATGAAAACCAAAATAAGCATATAGAGTTCAAATTCTAAGGAGGAAGATCAGCTGAAGCCCCTCCCTTTTCCTTGCCCATCAGATCTAAATATTGTCCTGAGAAGCCATAACAGAAGGAAACAGATTTGGTGGTTGTTGTTTGTTTTGTCTTAATCTACATTTATTTCACACCTTTGCACATAAAACTGGCAGAAGACTCGCCTTTAACAGGCTGATGATAAATAGCTTTTTCCTGACATGTTTTAGGAGCTTTCGTTTGAGCATTTGATGGCTCCCTGTGATCTGCCCTGTCCAATCAACGATGACCAAGTCAGGACGGGCAGGGTGGCTAGGGAGTAGCAGACTCCGTCACCAGGGTAACCATTGCACTGGTCATAGTGGTCTTGTTCCCCAAGTTTGTTCTTGCAAAAAGCGCGAGTATGTTTATGAAACGAGTGTCACCTGTTTATTTTGCGTGCACAAAATTATACTCCCCAGTGATCAATGAACCTCTTAGATGTTGAACAGTTGTGACCAGAACAGGACATAATATTCTCAGTTTGATCTGAGTCATGCAGGAAAAAAAGAAAACTAGATCCATTCCCTCCTTGTTCAGAAGACTCACTACTGAAGGAGCAGGTAATTCAGTGAGCCAGCTTGCATCCCAGTAAGATGCCGGGGTCACTCTCGTATTTGCTATTTATCAAACTTCTTAGTCGACCACTGGCATTGTTGAGCGTTTACATATAAGTTTAGGAACTTCACATTTTTCCCCCTTATTAAATGACATCAGGGTTCTAAGTAGTTCAGGAAAAACAACTGACACTGCTCTCTAAGAAATGCCCTGGTTTTAGTTGTATTGTTCTGGCATGAGACGAACAAGCGTGTGATCAGGACTAGTTGCCTCAAGAATATGTGGCCTTTCTGGGGCATGAAAGTTGACGTGCGCAATGGTTGCCATGGAAGATAAATGATTTTTTCCCCCCATAAATAGTGAACTTTAAGTCTGAGCTTATAATTTATTTATATTTACGTTCTCCATGGAGCTCTTGAATAGTGCAGCAGGTCAATCACTAAACAAAAGTTTGGTGGTTCAAGCCCACCCAGATACCTGCTGGTCTTCCAGAAGGTCAGTCAGGGATATGGGGAGCACGGTTCTACTGCGACAGCACACATGGTCAATAGGAGTCATGGCCAACAGCGACAACCGTTTACTCCTCGCCGCAGGTGTAGCAAAGCGCTTTGCATATGGCAGGACCTCAATAAACATGTGCTTTTTCATTGCATGAAAAAGAGCCTAAGTGAATATTTACCAACTGATTTTTTTTTTTACAATGGGAGTCCTTTGTGTTACTGAATTCACTTTAAAGCCAATGCAGCAGAAATATCATTTATACAAGGGAAGTGACTTACTGTTTACCCACTGAAGTCTAGGTGGTAAAACTGAAAGGCTCACAGAAATTCCTACAGTGTGAGATGATTTGACTGAAAGAGAAAGTAGAAACCACCGAATGACAGTGCTCTAGCTCCAAAGCTGGCCAGTTCACCTGAGACACTTTCACAAGCTTAAATAAAAATGCCCTGTATCTTTTGATAGAGGGCATCAAAACTTAAAGATTTCTCCAACATTTTTCAGCTGACTTATTATGAAAACTGGTTTTAATTAATATACAGTTTCAAAAGTAAATTCTTCAAAGTGGTGGATACCAGTTGTCCTGGGCAAATAGTGACACTGAGAAATCAAAGTGGTGAACAATGAATGAATATTCCTACGTCAGTAACAATGTCCTTTCAATGACCGTGAGCACCACGGACAACAGCAGATACACTTCCTGTGACGTGGATCTCCAAGAAAGAGAAAAATAAATTACCTTCAGAACTGCCCAGAATGCATCATTGGGTTAGGTGACTTGATCTATTCTTAAGTTTGTGCAGATGATTTTTCTGTGTTATTTTTTATATATCTCAGCTATACAGGCTAAGTAATGGATCTCTCTGTCTCTCTCTCTCACACACACATACACACACATCAATCAAAGGACCAAAGAGCCTCAACTTTCTCTCACAGAGCTGCTGGTATGTTTGAACCTCTGACTTTTAAGTTAACAGCCCAACACTTATAGAGTCACTAGAGAGCCGGTAAGTGATCAGGAGTCTGAAAAACTGTTGCCTTGCCATTCGGAAAAGATCCAGAGACCGGCTCACATTTCAGGTACAATTAACAAATATATATATAATTTGTTTGGTTGTTGGTGGCATCGCGTCAGCTCTAACTATGCATAGCAGAACAAAACATGGCTCCATCCTGGGCCATCCTCACAATTGTTCCTGTGCTTGAGCCCATTGTTGCAGCCGCCACGTCAATCCATTTCTTTGAGGGTCTTCCTCCCTTTTGCTCCCCCTCTACTTGACCAGGCATAATCTCCTTCTTCGGGGACTGTTCTCTTCTTACAACATGTCAAAAGTACATGAGAGGAAGTCTGGTCATTTTCGCCTCTATGGAGCACTCTGGCTGTACTTCTTCCAAGACAGACGTTTATCCCTTTACCAGTCTGTGATGCTTTCCCTATTCTTTGCCACCATCACAATTCAAATGCACCGATTCTTCTTCAATCTTCCTTATTCACAGCCCAACGTTCACGTGAATGAGAGGCCATTGAAAACACCATAGCTTGGTGTAGCATCCTTGCTTTTCAATACCCTTAAGAGGTCTTGGCTTTACCCAATGCAACCATGTCTTTATATAGGTTTTAAATTTTACCCTGTGGAAATTTAGACCTTAATCAACCTTCTCCTAGACCAGAGTTTCCCAAACTTAAGACTGAGTTAGACTCAATCACGTGGAGGATTTGTAAAACCCAATTGCTGGACGTACCACCAGAGTTTCTATTTCAATAAGTATTGGGAGGAGCCCCAAAATTTCAATTTCTAACAAGGTCCCCAGGAGCTCTGATAGTATAGTAGGTTGCATGTTGAGCTGCTAATCACAAAGTCAGTAGTTTGAAACCACCAGCTGACGTGAGGGAGAAAGATGAGGCTTTCTGCCCCCGTAGAGATTTATAGTCTCGGAAATCCATAAGGGCCACTCCTATTCTATCCTGTAATGTCTCTATGAGTCAAAATTGACTCAATTTCAATGAGTTTGATTCGCAACAAGTTCCCAGGTGAAGCTAAAGTTGTTGGTCCGAGGGCATCACTTTGCAAACCTTCTTCTAGATCATTGTAATTTTCAAGAGCCCAGTCTCTTTGGGTTGATCCAAGGACGCGAGAATGTGTCTATCGTTCGGCCAGGTAACCAAAAAGGCAAGGAAGGTGACACAGAGGAGCAAGGATGGAGGTGAATTTTGAAGAGCCCCCTGTGTCTACATAATGCTTAAACAGGCTATGCCTTTGAATCTCCGGGCTATTTTTGGTGGCATAGTGGTGATGCATTGGGCAGCGATCCGAAAGGTCGGCTGTTTGAAAGCACTAGCTGCCGCTTGGGAGAAGGACAGGGCTTGCTACTCCCTTTAAAAGCTACGGTCTCAGAGAGTCGCAGAGGCAGTTCAACCCTGTCCTGTCGGGTCTCGGTGAGTGGGCTTCAACTCCATGGCAGTGCGTGTGATCTCTGAACAGATAGCAGGAGAAAAGCAAGGCTTTTCATTTTTGTCTTTTGTTTGAAACTACCTTCTGTGACGCAGAAGATCCACATCAGTTTCAGAGTTGCTTTTCCTCCTTTTACAGCCCTCAGATCAGCCCTCAGTCTGACGGGGAAGGAACCGGGAGGGTTTTTAAGGCTATGACCCTTGTCCTTTAAGATATCTAGATATTCATTTTTAATATTGTTATGTTTCCTATTTATTTGTGGAAGATGGCACATACAAATGCAACATACTCTACGTAGTTTCAGATCCCATCGCATCAAACAATGACAGTGGCCCCGCAAACCCACCATGTATGCTTCTTTCCCTTGTTTTTTTCTTTTCCCATCCACCTCGCTCTTTACCTCCCCATTTCTTCTCTCTCCTCCTCCCCTCCACCCCACGTCTGGCCTCATCATAGTCTTTTCCTTTGTTTTGAGACCCACTTGTTTTCCCCTTTATAATAATGTTGTCATGAAATATGTATTTTTATGAACTTGGCTCACTTCTCTGAGCACAAGGTCCTCCAGTATTGTCCATGCCAGGAGGTGTTCAGCAGACTCAATATTGTTTTTGAAGGATGAATAGCCTTCCATTGTGTGTATGGACCAGAATTTGTTGATTCATTCCTCCACAGACTGGATTTTTCATGGTCTTCATCTTCTTGCTGCTAGAGAAAGGCTTTTCAGTAGCAGTAGTTTCCATACTGTGGGACCCAAGCCCCTTAAAACAACCCATTCAATAAGCGGTCCTGGGCAAATAAGGGGGAGAAATGCTATGTAGCTCTCTCGCCACTTCAAGATTTATATTATATCAGGGAGCTTCAAAAGGTTGGTTTTTAAATAATCCATCATCTTTCTATTTCATTTTTCCATGAACTTTTTGAGGTCCTCTATTAATAATTCTAGGATATTTTGCTGAAAAGAAAGAAAAAAAACCCTACTGAATTATATCTTCCCAGATGGTTTCACTTATTCTTTCATTCAACAAACATGTACCGAGAACCTTCTGTGTGTCAAATCATCTGCTAGGCCGATGAGATGAAAAATGGCAGTCTTCAATGGTTTGTCATCCAACAATGGACTGTAAGACTCTACCAACCCCTATGGCCTCTTTTCTCTCTCTCTCACTGCATTCCAGCCTCAAAACCAGGATTTTGTCACTAAAACCAGGATTATGTCACTCTGTTCTTGCCAGAGGTGCTGGTCTCTCCCTCAGGGAGTGATGTTTCCTCAAATATCAACACAGTTCACTCCTCACTTCATTCAAGTGACCCATCTCCTCAAGTTTTTGCTCCAGAG
>NW_022111363.1:7552345-7557443 GCF_000313985.2 Echinops telfairi
AACATAGAAAGTGGGAAATAGCTATGTATCAGTTGAATGGCCAAATGAATGATGAGAAAAGAGCTCACTGAAGTGGTACCCCACAGAGCTTCCAGTTTAGTGGGGGATATAAAGAAATGAACTTACAGTTTAATCACGTACTTTGTACACTAGTACAGGTACTATGGCAGAATCGAGGATCAGTTTTTCACTCAGGTTGAGAATGTGTCTTGGAGGAAATCCTACATAGACGGCAACCTGTGACATAACAGAGTGAAAAGAGATCAAGCTCTGTTTGTAAAATGGTCGACGACATGGCACACAGAAACACAGCCTTTAAACATAGTAAAGGGTCTGGCTTTGGAGCTTAGAGAAGGAAGTCATAGCAAAGGCTTTAATCCAGGAGAGTAAAGTCACATCTGCATTTTGGAAGGCTATCTGCACTCAGAAACATCTGGGTGAAATGTGGAGAACAGATGCTAGAAAACAAGACAGAGGGCAAGGAAACCGGCTTTGGGGGGACTGTTGCAATAATCTAATGGAGGGATGATGACAGATTATATAAGGATAGAGTCAACAAGGATGGATTTAGAAGGCTGGATCTAGGAGGTCTTTGAGAGGCACAATTTATACGATTTGATGATTCATTTGCTTGGAATGGTGAAGCAGACTAAATGATGAAAGCATTCATTACATTTATATATCTGTATGTATGTATGACATAACGTCAGTGTAGAGTACATAGAGTTATAACTGTTGAGGAGACTTGTATGGAACTCTGGTCTCTGTGTGGTGGGTCTGATGTGAACGTTTCATGACAAGTCCCCAGTTGCCATCAGGTCAATCCAGCCTCACGGAGCACCCCCCACCCCCACCCCCCCACCCCCCATCTATGAAAGTAGAATCCGTCCATAGAGTTTCAAATGGCTGATTTAGGGGGATATAAATCATCAGCCTTTCTTCCAAGTTGCCTCTGGATGGACTCAAATTCTCTCAGTTAGCAGTCATGGCCATTAACCATTTGCACCGCCAGAGGCTGCCTATGATAACCTTCACTGCCACCATGTCCATTCTGGCTCCTAACAAACCTGTATAGGGCTTTTAAGGGCATACATCTTTACAGGACCAGAGAGCCTCATCTTTCTCCCATGCAGAGACTGGTAGGTTTGAAACACTGACCTCTTCTTTAGCAACCCCATGCTAATTGGCATAATAAGGGAGATAGAGTAGCAAAAGCTGTTAAGGCAGAGGCTTGGTCTGATTCTAAGTTTACTGCTTTGTATTGATCATACCCTGTTTCCCTGAAAATAAGATAGTGTCTTATATTAATTTCTGCTCCCAAAGATGTGCTAGGTCTTATTTTCAGGGGATATCTTATTTTTCCATGAAGAAGAATACAGTACACATTTATTGTTTTACTGTTTTATTAAAAGAGACCTCATACTTCCTGTCTGCTCCGGCAGCGCTGCGGCCAACAATGAACTATGTGGAGGTGCTGCTACAGTCCAGAGTCCAGAGTTACGGCAACTTCGGGGGGGCCTTATTTTCAGGGAGATGCCTTATATTTTAGTGAGAGGCAAAACTGTAAGTAGGTCTTATTTTCGGGGAATGTCTTACTTTCTGGGAAACACGGTAGTAGTCAAAAGCCTGTTTCCTCATGGGAAAGACTCCGCTCTTCCTTGCTAGGAGAGGAAATACATTGGCTCCTTGTGATGTTGGTTATAGGTTGAGGTTTCACTTAGTAGCAGCTTCATGGTCTTGAGTGTCCATATCCTCCTGGTGGTCAGAAAGCACCTGAAGTACCATTGGCAAAATGGCCAATGAGATCACCTTCTTGTAGCTCTGGTTCTTCGCCCTCCAGAGAGTGAACACCCCTTCACTGAGGTAGATAAGCAGCAGGAACAGAGATACCAGCCCTCCCAGAACAAAGTGAAGAGAAAAATGTGGGTGCTTTGTAGATGCCACTGACTTGTGGAAGTCAGTCACCTCTCTTGAAGCACCTGCCCTCAGGGATGGGAAAGACATCCTGGCCCTCAGGAAATCCCCCATTCTCCTTCCTGCATCCCAGGGGGTCCCTCACCTCCAGTAGGAGGTCTCCGTGCTCCACCATGCAGAAGGTGCTTTGAGTGGCGGTGTTCACGTGGGGGAAAGGCCTGGGGTGGGGCGGCGGGAATCAGCTGGTCTAGTTTCTTCATGATTTCCTGTACCCTCCAGTCAGTCTCTGCTTGCAGACCAGTGGTGCGAAAACTTCAGGGCAAAGAATTTGTGAAGACATTCCATCGATTCAGGGTGGTAAGGCTCCTGGATCAGAACTAGAGCGGAAATATTGAGGGGAAAGTGATACATTACCAGCAAAAAATAGGGCTTACTTAACAGCATGAATTACTATGGCTTATTCTCTACCCAATAGTATGATATAATCATATGCCAAAATCAATTCTAGCTACCTTTCACTTTTAGAATCATAGGAACTGAATTCCATGAAAGACAACTTCCTCAATCACCAGCAGTTAATGTCTTTGGGAAGTCATTGGCATAAAAATAGACCATAGATAATAAATATATGCCATTTCATGATTGAAATATTTAAGGGTCTTTTTTTCCCTTTGAAACCCCATTCACCTGACTTACTTTTTAAAAATAAGAATTATATAACCATTTTATAAACAACATAAAAAAGAAAATAAATTTTAAAAAATGTTCTACCTAGGTATTGCTGTCTTTATAGTGCAGGTTATGCATCATGCCCATTCTTTTTTCTTACATGCTTACATTTTACCTAGTTGTAATTATACGAAATCTACAGTTTCAAGTATTTTTCAGCTAATATCATGTATTATAAACATTAAATGTTGTTACATAATTTATTATGATTCTTGAAGCTTACATGATAACTCATTAATAAGATGTATCATAAATTGTCTAGTCTACTACAATAAAACCAACAAAAGCCAGACTCTGTGTAAGGCAGAAACCTGTCAAGGAAGGAAAACTTAAATATTTTCTACTTACAGAGAAAATATTTGGCAAGCACCTTGTCAAAGAGAAAAATTTGAGAAGCTGGAAAAACAAGGCAGTCTTATTGCATTCTGGCTCTTACAGGGTTCACAACCGAGTATATTGAAATACATGTTCCTGTCCATTTTTGGTAACACTTGGATATTGTCCACATTTTTATAGATAGGAGTACTTTCATATGACAGATTCCTGGGGGTGGAATTACCATAATTAATCTGTCAATGTACATAAACATTTTTGTCTTGACTCCAATTTCTTCTCCTTACATGAAGAGTTTACATTAACACCAGCAATGTGTAGTCCATCTGTTAAGCCAGAGAAAGCATTGAATTTGTCAACGGTTTCCTTTCACTTGCATGCACAATCAATGCCCATGGAAATGGCGACCAAGATTCGAAACGACATACTGCATTGGGCAGCTCGACTGCAAAAGACCTCTCTGAAGTGTTAAAAATAAAAGATGTCCCCTTGAGGACTAAGGTGTCTTTGAAATGTCATAAGCTTTTCAACCACTCACATGCATGCTCAAGTGGAACATGACCAAGGAAAGACTGAAGAAGAAATGATACATTCGAACTGCAGTGTTGAAAAAAGGGAGCCCTGATGGCATAGCAGATGATGCTTTGGACTAACTACCAGGTCACCAGTACAAAGCCACTCGCCCTTCTGCAGGAGAAAAATGAGGCTTTCTTCTCCCTTAGAGATTTACAGCCTCCAAAACCCATAGGGCAGCTCTGCTCCGTCCTGGAAGTCACGCTGGACTCTTGGCAGGAAGTGTTGGTTTGTTGGTGAAGAATACACTATAGACGGCCAGAAGAATGAAGAAATCTGCCTTGGAAGAAGAGCAGCCAGAATACTCATTAAAAGTGAGGATGGTCCCTTAATAAGTTATACACGTTTGTTTTCATGTTTTACACCCACTGCTGTCTCGTTTCACCCACTTTTCTGCTGCCCATCCCCCTGGGATGGGGGCCATACATCAATCATTGTGATTGGTGGGGGCTAGAGGGGGGAAATGAGGAGCTGATGCCAGGGCTCAAGTAGAAAGAAAATGTTTTGAAAAGATGATGACAACATATGTACAGACGTGTTTGACAAAATGGATATATATATGGATTGTGATAAGAGTTTTAAGAGCCCCAATAAAATAAAATAAAAATTAACAACAAAAAGTGAGGATGGTGAGATTTCACATCATGTATTTTACACACATTATCAGCAGAGACCAGTCCCTGGAGAAGGACATAATGCTCAATCACAGAAAGAGAGGAGAACCCGCAGAGATGGACTGACACACTAACTGCAACTATGGGTTCAAATACAGCTGGTAAGAGCAGAACTTCCCTGCAAGACGCTGAGAACTTCCTTGTAAGACATTGAACTAGAACCCTGCCTCACTTACAATGAACGCCTCCAAAGAAGTAAACAACCGAAGGCAACCCACAGATAAGACAGCTGAGGACTTTCCCTCTCTGAGTGACCGCTCCCTGATAACAAGGTCATGTGGAGAGAAGTTGTAAACAGCTGGTGGAGAGTCCTGATAACTGATAAGGTCAGAACAGCTTGAGGTCAGAAGAATTCGTTTACTCAAGTGCATAAGAACCGGGGCGAAAGAAGGTCAAGTCGGAGAGCTAGGAACCAGGGAGACATCAACTCCTGCTCTCTCCAACCTTACCCGTGGTGAGGATGCCGATGAAGACCTTGCCGTGAAGACGGGACTATGACTTCACTCTATTCTGCTGGCCACTTGAGTTGGACTTTAACTTTATTAATTGTGCTTGCTGTGTAATCCTCATCCCCTTCCTTGCCCTTGTGTGGCTATTAAATTGTTTGATGTGTTTTTGCTGTGAATAAACCAAGCATTTGAAAATGTCAAAGAGCGTTAAGTGAGTCTTGCTCGCACCACTCCCGCCAATAGCAACCACTGTAAGGACAATACCAAACTGGGCAATATGTCCTTCTACTGCAGAGAGCATCTGCTATGGGTTGGAGCTGACTCAAAGACACCTAACAACAAGAAGGTTGACTTGATTTGGCATATGTAGTTCTGTGAGTTTTAAGATAGATGGATGGATGGATAGATGGATGGATGGATGGATGG
>NW_022111363.1:7557627-7562779 GCF_000313985.2 Echinops telfairi
GAGAGAGAGAGAGAGAGAGAGAGAGAGAGAGAGAGAGAGAGAGAGATACAGCTAACTACAACTATAATCATACCTTTCCTATTCCCCTACCTGAGGCAACCACTGTTCTTTTCTCTGTTGTGACGGCGCTGCCTTTTCCAGATGACTCTGGAAACGGAATCATTTTGAGATTGGCATAATGTTTTGTTTTGTTTTGTTTTTCAGCATAGTGTTTGGAGATTGACTTTTCCCCCTCAGCATAATGTCTTGTGATACATCTCATACTACACTCATCAAAGTTCACTCATTCTTCTCACTGAACAGTATTCCATTGTACAAATACAACACTGATGGTGTATTTACTTGTTAAAAGACAACAAAGTAATAATTTATAAATTATCAAGGGTTCTCAATGAGAGAGGAGGATGTTCCCAGCACCCTCCTTTTTGGAAGGCCACACCCACAATGAGGTATCACCAGGCTGTGACCTGATTGACAGGTTAGACTCCACCCCTACACTTTTATGTAGCAAGTTGACACAAAATTATGTAACTACCACATACCAGCCCTTGTCAACCTTTAGTTTTACTGTTATGCAAAATATGATTCTATTATATTTTGTTTGAAAATTATGTATGACTAAAGAGTGTGTAAACGTGTCAGGTTGACAAGGGCTGGTTCTCTCTCTGATCATTTATGGCAGAAGACCTAATGAACTGTGGAATGATATCAAGAAGATCATACATGAACCAATGGTACAGAAGGAAGAAATCAAAGCTGCACTGAAGGCATTAGCAAAAAACGAGACTTTAGGCATTGAGAGAATACAAGTGAGATGTTTCAATATTCTATGCCAAGAAATTTGGAAGACAGCTCCCTGGCCCATTGATTGGACTAGATCTATATTTGTGCCCATAAAGAAACCAATAAAATGCAGACATTATCTAACAATATCATTAATATCACATGCAAGTAAAATTTTTCTGAAGACAATTCCATATATGGACAAGGAGTTGCCAGAAATATAGGCTGGATTCAGAAGAAGACATGGCATAAGGCATAACCCATTGCTGATGCTAGATCAGTGGTCCTCAACCTTCCCAATGCCATGATCCTTTAATACAGTTCCTCATGTTGTGGTGACCCCCCCAACCATAAAATTATTTTCGTTGCTACTTCATAACTGTAATTTTGCTACTGTTAAGAATCGGGGGACCCCTGTAAAAGGGTCATTTGACCCCCAAAGAGGTCACGATTCACAGGTTGAGAACCACTGTGTTAGATGGATTTTGGCTGAAAGCAGAGAGTATCAGAAAGATGTTTACTTATGTTTCATTCACTATTGTAAGGCACTCGACTAGATGGATCATAATAAACTATGGCTAACATTGAGAAGAATGAGAATTCCAGAACACTTGATTGTACTAATGTGGAATCTATACAGGGACCAACAGGCAATCATTCAAACAGATGAAAGGAACACTGCATAGTTCCGAACAGGAAAGGTATGTGTCATGGTTATATCCTTTCACCATACTTATACCGTCTGTATGCTAGAGAATAATCCAAGAATCTGGACTATCTGAGAAGAATGCGGCATCGGGGCTCCCGGGATTTGGCACATGGTGCTGCCATCCTCAAGGTCCACAAGTCAAAACCAGCCGGTCTGAGAGAAGACAGGGCTTTCTGATCCCACAAAGCATGACAGACCACAAGGGCAGTTCTACCCTGTCCATACTCAATGGCAGTGAGTTTGCTTTTTAAAAAACATTCTAGTATTAAAAAAGGTCCAGTAATAATTATTCAAAAATATCAAAATAAAATGGTAAGGCTGAGTGAGATACAGTAAAACTTTGTTATTTGTATTTTTTTTAAGGTGTCAGCAAGCTAACTTTATGCACAGGCAACGGGGACTCCATGCAAGCTTTTAAAATCACTTTTTTTTTACTTCAAGCTTTTGTGCACTATAAAAAAATTGAAAAGCAAGGAGCAAAAAGCAAAGAACACAAAAGGCATCCAGAGTCATTTTGATGATTTGATACAGTTTGACATCTTTCTATACCCTATGCACGTGTATAAATGACTGAGCATACAATTTTAGGTGGTTGAGATCACACAGTATGGTTATTTGTATTTTAAGGAAAATATTCAGGCTAATAACTTAAGTATTGATCTCTAAATACACATTAAATTTCAATGAACAGACCATAATCTAATCATTGTCCATTTATTTAGTTACTTCTACCAAAAATGAACTTACACTTAAGTAGGCTAATTTTTAAATGAAACAATTTCTAAAAGGTTGAACAAAATAACTATGCTGTTTACACAACTATAAAACATAATTTGGAAGTTAAGCCTAGCAAACTATTTTTGTATGTCTCTCAGCTTTATTCAGGTCAGCTGTCTGTCCACTTACTGTGTTCATGGAGGTGATAAGTCAGAAATCAGAATCTTACACATGACTACTGTTAGTCGTTTTTTTAAGACCTCAAATCAAAACCTGAAAAGGAATTAACTATAAAAGTTATGTAAATTTAAATAAAGTCAATTCAAAATCTTTAGACAAATATTTATAAATACACATGATTAACCTTTTTTAACTTTAGACAAGTCACATAATAATCTTGAAACAATGCTCCACAGAAAAAGTGATCAAGTTTTCAAACATTTGAACTAAAGTTTATGGGTAAGCAGAGTAACTTTTTAGTTAAACCTGATTGGGTTTATGGTGTTAAATTGAAAAGAAACAAAGTTGTGACTAATTTTACTAATTAAAAATTGAAATTACTACAACTATGACATAATGTCAGATGCTTATAGGTAACTCCTTAAAGGTACTGCAAAGATGTACCAAAAAAGATAGTTATTTATCATTAATAAAGACTGTTCCAGGAGCCCCAATGACATAGCGGGTTATGCTTTGAGCTGGAGTAGAACTTCCCCTTTGGGTTTCTAAGACTTTAATTATTTACAGGAGAAAACAGTTTCATCAACCGATGGACTCAAACTGCTGACCTTGTGGTTAGCAACTAGATGAGTAATCCTTTATGCCACCAGGGCTCCCAGTGTTTCCTAATTGCTCAGAGTTTTGGCTTGGTTGACTGGGTGGGTGGCTGCAACGATTCTCAAGATGGGAGAGATCAGAGAAAGAGCATGGAATGTATTTCCATTGTTTTTGTTTGTTTGCGTCAGAGGACGGTGGTAAGGAAGATGAAAAATTCAATGTGCTTCTCTATCCCTGGCTCGTGCTGATAGGCATTAGTGGGACATTAGCTAAAGGAGCCCTGGTGGTGTAGTGGGTTATGCACTGTTCTGCTAACCACACAGTGAGCAGTTTGAACCCACCAACTGCTCTGTGGTAGAAAGGTGAGGCCTAGTCTAGTCTAGGAAACCCAAAGGGGCAATTCTACCCTTTCCAATTCTACCCTGGCTCTGAGTGAGAATTGACTCAATGGAAGTGAACTTGGTCTGGAGTTGACATCTTTTTGAAAGATCAAAGAAACAACACATATTCATAAGTGAGCTCAAAAGAGGTTTTAGATCTGGGAGGAGCGAGAGGGTGGCTTCCCATGCAGAGAGGCCCAGACCTCACTTGGAAAGCAATGATTTGTGTGGGAGTCATGTAAAGGACGCTGGCAATATAAACTAAAGGCTACGAAAACGGAAGAGCTGAGGATCAGAAGAGAAATCTAGGGAACATGGCTGTTTACAGACGAACCAGGAAGAGCAGGTTTCCAAGATGTGGTCTGAGCGCTCTATTGTGTACCAGTTCCTATGGGGTCTGAATGTCCTTGCGGTGCTTCTCCTTTGAAGTCGGAGCTTGTATTATACAAAGCAGAGAGAGATACTTTTGCAAGTAGTTGGGTTCACATATCGAAGAGCCTTCAACGTTAAACTCAGGAGTTTGATCTCTGCGCTGTCGGCAGCGAACACAAGTGAAGGTGTTTTGATCAGGACACAAACATGATAAAAGCAGAATTTTTTAAAGATGATGTTTGTACTAAATGGTTGGGAGGTGAAGAAACTGTGAGCAAGGAGATCGGTACAGAAAGATGGCAGGGAGGGGAGATCAAAGAAACATGAACTGAATTGTGCAGGGAAAAAAAGAAAAGAGAGACAGAAATAAAACTCTGAGGAAGACAGAAAACTGAACCGCAGAGATAGTTAGATTGAAGTCACAGAGGCTGAGGTAGGGGAGGGTTTGAGGAGGGATGGTATCTGGCCTAGCAGTGCCTGATATGACAGATACAATCACAACTCCAGCCACCATTAAAACAGTGAGAACATATCTGGTGCCAAAGGGCTTCCTGCTGAATCCCCTCCTGCCTATTCTCTACTTTTAATGTCCTTTCTGTCCTTATAATGGCAAGCATTCAAAAGTAAGTGGAATTAAGAGATCATGGAATGTGGCCATGAACTTTAGTATTTGCTATGTATTTGATTGTATCCTATTCCATTCAACTCCATTTTAAAAGTATTTGTCATGCTCAAATAAAAGCATTTCTCCATACTCTAAGTGGTGGCAACATCTATATTTTAAAATCTCTGGCAGCTCACAAGTTTTACTGTGCTGTGGGTGAACACCTCCTTCTTCAGATAAGTGTATCTTGGAACGAAAGCCATGCAGCATTTGTGTGGTGGCAGTTGTCTCTGCATGGATGCCAGGGCCGGGAATTTCTCTATTAATTTCACTGATGAGGAGCTGAAATGCCATGGGTGCCCACAGTATACAAGCTGGAACCAGGGCTCCCGCTCTCACGACGTGTCCCTGCTGACCACAGCGAGCCAGAAGAAAGAAGCAGAGCAGGTGAGCTGTTTTTATCGTCTGGGCACCTAACCAAGAGCCCAGGTCACCTTCAGTTCAAGGCCAGACACGGTGCTCTTCCAGATGCACATGCCATGCTCACTCCTTCTGTGGCTGTTTTCTGAAACCTGGAGAGACGGCTCGATGGTTCTTGCACAACCGAGGATAGCTGTATCTGGTTGTATTCAATCTTTGGAAAGCGCTCTTTGTACCCTCCTTCTTCTGGTGCACTAGACAACTGCATACATTAACTGCTCCAACGACTGCTACCGCTAACTTCGGGTCCCCTGCCAGGTGCTAGAGCGAAATAAAAACACTTCAAGACATTCTTTTAGAAGGAAAACCAAACACTCACTGCCATTGAGT
>NW_022111363.1:7568876-7573121 GCF_000313985.2 Echinops telfairi
TGTTCACCTAAACTTCCACACACCACAGACAGAAATTCCCTTTTTTTTAATGATACCGAGACGCCAGGAGAGATGGGCAGGGCACAGACCACAGCAGCCTTGCAGATGGCTGGTGCTCCGGTCCTAGCTCTTCGAGTCTCGTAGAAATAAACCCTGCGCAATAATAAAAAAATAATGAAGGTAGCAAATGTCACCGAACGATACACTTAGAAATTGTTGAATGGAAACCCCTCTGCTGCATTCTGATCACCAGCAATATAATAAAAATGTTATTCTAAAAATAGCACCAGCCGGAAATGTCACACGTGCAGGCCTTTTTAAGAGACAAGGCTGCCGAAAATGTTTTCATCTTTTTATTGAGCTGTAATCAGCCTATCGCACAATTCAGTAGTTCAAACTATTGAGAAGGGCAGTGCAGCCATCACCACAGAGGGTCTGGGAGCAGTTTCTCCCTTTGGGTGCCCATGCCTATGGACTCCCCAGTTCACCCGACCTTCCCCGGGGCCCCCAGGTCACGACGAATCCAGTTCCTGTCTTCATAGGTCCACCCACCCTGACTTTCCTATATGGAAAAGCACACCAAAAAGACACACACACACACACACACACACACACACAAAGTAACACCGACCAAATAAAACAGAGAAAAATCTCCCCTGGAAAGAAATCGGACAATATTCTTAAACAAGTATAAATTCAAAATGGATTAAAAAGGCGATCAAATTACATTTCAGCTAACGACAGCTGCGAAAATCTGCTTTACGCTGCTCTCTGCCTGACATTAAAGCTACTCACATTCCTAGCCTATGCTACCAAGACTCTTAATCTGTGAGCAAGCTAGCCTTTTTTTTTAGCCATGTCTAGACCGCCCCCACCCCACCTCTGCCTTTGGAGTAATGTTGGGGAGTGTGAGCTAAACCAGAGACACTCCCCCACACGTACAGAAACGAGAAAGAACTTTAGGGCAGAAAGAACAAGCCACCCAGGACTTCGCCTGCTTTCTTAGAGAACCTTGGACATATTTGCAGCCAGGCACCCAATCGTCCCTGCTTGGTCCTGGATGAGAAGACATGGCGTGGTCTAGGGCACCCTCTACGGAGTAAGGAAGCGTCTCTGAGTCTGGAATTCAGGATGAGAAAAATCACTTGCCCCAGTTAGAAGCCATGTTCTCTAATTTCAGCAGCTTTATAAACATTAGTGAACTTGTGGGGACAGTGTTCCCCATTTCCTGACTCTTTTCTAATTTTCAGCTTTTCAGAAAGCAGCGTGGAAGGGGGGCGTTGTTTACAAATAAGAACTTCTTACACACACACACGCAGTCATTTCCTTAGGACTCACTATGTGTCATCCATTTCACTTGAGCTGTTCATACACTTTCTCCTTTAATTCTTATAAGCTTAGGAAAGTTAAATAGTATTATTCCTATTACACAGATAGGGAGCCCTGGTAGCAAACTATGTTACATATTAGGCTGATAACGGCAAGCTCAGCAGTTCAAGCCCACCACTCACTCTGTAGGAGAAAGGTGAGGCTTTCTAGTCCCTCAAAGACTTGCAGGCTCAGAAAGCCCCGGAGCACAGACAGTCTGTCTTCTAGAGGTGCTGCGGCATCAGAAATGACCCTGTGGCGGTGAGTTCGAGGGCTTTTTTAGTCATTTTTGTTGTTGTTTGTAACTTTTGTTGTTGATAAGGAAAAATAAACCAACCTCTAGTTTAAGTAATATATACAACAGGTTATTGGACCAAGAAGAGTAGGGAAAAAAGTGAGTGAATTGAAAGACTAGAAGGAAGGCATGGTCCAAAAGGGCGATAATGATGTGGCAGAGATATTGTGACTAATGACCAGTGGTAACATGTGTCCACTGATATAAGGTCCCTAGATTGAGGAGAGACACAGTGATAGGTGTCATGTAAGTCATCCCAGGGCTATTACGAACACACGGGAAGAGAGGGATAGTTGAGGGGAGGAGAAGTCATAAGTATACCACCATGTAACCCACTACGCCCCCAAGGCTCCAAGCAGCCCTGTAAGACAGGGTAGAACTGCCCCGTTGGGTTTCCAAGACTCTAAGTCTTTTTTTTTCTTTTCTTTTTTAACATTTTATTAGGGGCTCATACAACTGTTATCCCAATCCATACACACATCAATTGTGTAAAGCGCATTTGTACATCGTTTCTCAAAACATTTTCTCTCCATTTAAAGACTCTAAATCTTAATGGGAGCCGACTGCCACATCTTTCTAGTGACTAGGTTAGAACTGCCTATCCTTAGGTTTCAGCCCTGTCCTAGAGGGCCAT
The DNA here is from genome assembly GCF_000313985.2 of Echinops telfairi. NCBI lineage: Eukaryota > Metazoa > Chordata > Mammalia > Afrosoricida > Tenrecidae > Echinops > Echinops telfairi. Next base: position 7,571,174 of record NW_022111363.1, read on the forward strand.
ATAGAGTTGTTATAAGTCATAATTGACTCCATGAAAGTGGATTATGTGGTTCATTTGGTTATGTATCCAGTCTTAGGATGGAGTGGATTTAAATTCTAATCTCAGAAAAATGACATGGGGATATTTAGGTATAGATAAAATGAGAATATAAAATTAATTAATATCAAGGACTACTGTATGTTAGAATAAACCAGCCTCTAACAATCACAGGATCCGGAGGCACAATTGTACAGTGATAATATATAAAGATTATAGTAAAGTCACAGAAGATAGGAGAGAAGGTAAAATAATGGAGTCAGACACATTTTATGGTAGCATGCTAACCTCTGGGATGGCCATGATCTCAGCAGTCTGTTCCACTCAGAGAGAGGGAGAGGACGGGGTGAATATATTTCTAACGAAGACTTAGATATATGTTGGGGTTGTGCAAGTCCCCCTGATTACAGGTGACCAACCATATATATCACAGGAAGGGGTTGCAGCATAGGGTATACAAGCAATGGGAGGGGGACGATCTAGGGATGTACACACAATAGGAAGGGAAGGGATTAGGGGTACACATGTGGCAAGATGGGCGGATCCTAGAGTCAAGATGGCAGTCTAACCTTGATCTTCCTTGAGCTGACTCCACTTTGTCTCTGGGCTCTCCTTCAGGAAAACAATCCTTATTACTATCCTTATCAGTAGGGTGTGAGCCCCACCTATGATGGGACAGACAATAGTGTCTGATAGCTCAAGATCAGTGGTTCTCAACCTGTGGGCTCCAACCCCTTTGGGGGCCAAACAACCCTTTCACAGGTGTCACCTAAGACCATCAGAAAACACATATTCCCTGTGGTCTTAGGAACTGAAACACCACTCCTCTATCCATCTCCAGGTGGGTCCACCCACATGTAGATATGCCCACATAAGAGTACCTGGTGTGATGTTATCATCACACCAACCCCATCAATAGACCCCATACAAATACAGGTGCATGTGACAGGGTTGGAGCCATAATGTACCCTTGCGGACCAGTCACAGGTGTGGAGAGCAGCTACTGCGCAGAAAGCAGCTGCTGTGTTGAAAGCAGCTACTCGGTTAAAGCAGCTACTCAGTGGTTCTCAACCTTCCTCATGCTGCGACCCTTAATACAGTTCCTCATGTTCTGGTGACCCCCAAACCATAACACTATTTTCATCGCTACTTCATAACTCTACTTTTGCTACTGTTCCATAACAGTAATGTATGTAATGTAAATTGTACTGTAAATATCTGATATGTAGGATATATTTTCACTGTTACAAATTGAATATAATTAAATAATGTTATGGTGGGGGGTCGCCACAACATGAGGAACTGTATTAAAGAGTGGTGGCATTAGGAAGGTTGAGAACCCCTGCTCTAGATGGCCAATGCACTCAGAGAGGATACCGTTAAGCAGCTGACTACACAATGCACTAGCAAGCTTTGACAGCCTGGGGAAAACCTTTCGGTATCTCACAACTGGAGCCCTGACCAAAGGTATTTCATGGAAATGTGGACCTACTGAACCTGTGAGCAAGGTATTCCTAGGAAAATAAAGTCAGCAATGTTGACTGGGTTCTTTGATAAATTTACCTTTAATGTTACCATTCAGATAGTTCCTTGACCTTTTATTTTCAATGTGCCTCATGTCTTTTGTGCTCTCTGTATATTCCAAAACAGGGACCCTATAGGATCGGGCAGAACTGCCTCTGTGGGTTTCTGCGACTGTAACTCCTTACCGGAGTAGAAAGCCCTCTCTGTCTTTCTCCTGAGAAGCTGGCTGGTGGTTTTAAACTGCTGACCTGGAGGTTAGCAGCCCAATTTGTAACCACTGTGCTACCAGAACTCCTTCTCTGTATATATACTTTTTTCTTTTTAAACATTGTATTAGGGGCTCATACAACTGTTATCGCAATCCATACACACATCAATTGTGTAAAGC
>NW_022111363.1:7574131-7585839 GCF_000313985.2 Echinops telfairi
AATTTAATAGAAGAAAGTATTCTTGCGTTGAGGGAGTACTTGAGTGGAGGCCCAATGTCCTTCTGCTACCTTAATACTAAAGCTATAAATATAGGCTCATAGATCTATTTCCCCATCCTCCTATAAATATAATTGCATATGTACATGTCTTTATCCAGACCTCTATAAATACCCTTTTCCTCCCAGCTCTTTCCTCTATTTCCCTTGATTCTCCTCCTATCCCACGGTAAGATGACGACGGAGTGACACATACCAGAGGGACTCCGCAGAATCCAGCCCAGGAGAGTTGCTTAGAGGGAACTTTAACACAATGTATATATACTTCTGTATCATTGCTTTTCAAAAAATTTAAACTGTCTTTTGTAATCACATGCTTAACATTATCTACCAAACTAAAAATAAAACCAAGCAGTGTCACTGTGTGTGGCAGAGGGGAATGCTCCGTGGGGTTTTCTTGGCTGTGATCTTTACAGAAGCAGATCATCCATTTGTAGCAGTTAGTCATGTGTGCTGCCAGCAGCAAAACTCTATCTACAATCTTTGCTTTTCTATGTGGAACAGAATGATCATCTGGGATTCTTTGCATTCAGCCTGAAAATCCTTTACTGTATTCCTATAAAACTGGACTGCTAACCACAGATTCCGGTGCCGTAGTGACATGCACCAGGCTGCTGACTTCACAGTTTAAAATCCCCCACAGCTCTGTGGGAGAAAGACCAGATTTTCTACTCCAGTAAAGAATGTCCACCTCAGAAACCCGCAGGGCAGTCTACCCTGTCCTATAGACTCATTAGGAGTCAGATGTTTTGTTTTTTAATGCTTACTGTGAGCTCATTTTAGAAAGACAATTTGTGGCTTTAAGACACTTGGATGACACTTGCATTTTCTTTAAATGTCATCCCACAGGCTCCTAACTGCATGTTGCTCTTACTGGGATTTCCATGTCCATTATGGGTCATGTTTCCGCTTCCTTCTTTCAAGAGTTTCACGTTGTATTTGACCTTTAAATTATTTCTCTTTCCATATCTCCCATGTCTTCCTTACCTATCACTATGTAACAGGTAAATGGCTTAAAACTGCAAGCATGATTGGCTGACAGAGTCTAAGGAGTGACCTAGCTGCTGAATTCTGGGTCAGGGTCTCGCAGAAGGTTGCTGTCAAGATGCCAACCTGGGCTGTGGTCATCTGAAGACTGGACTAGGACGAGGAGACCCCCTTCCAAGACGGCTTGCTTACCTGGCTATTGGACCTGTCCATAGGCTACTTCAATGTCATCCTGACGTGGCATCTTGCTTCACCCAGCAAGCAACCCAGGAGATAAAGAAGAAATCCCAGTACCTTGTATGGCTTAGCCACACACCGTTACCCCCACCAAATATATTTGTTGGAATCAAATCAAGCAACCTCACTTCCAATGAGGAGAATTAGCTTCCAGCCCTGATATAGTGGTTACAAGTTAGGCTGCTAATCACAAGGTTAGCAGTTTAAAGATACCAGTCACTCGTGGGAGAAAGACAAGACTTTCTACTCCCATAAAGATTTATAATCTCAGAAATCCAGAGAGGCAGTTTTGTCCTGTCCTAAAGGGTCACTATAAGTCAGAATGAGCCTGATGGAATGGTAGTGAGTTTGGGGTTTGGTTTGTTTTCTTGAAGGGAGGGATCAATGTCAAATACATTATGGACATATGTAAATCTACCACACTCTCTATGTAACTATGATATACAGTGACTATGATGGTAAGATTGGCCTGGCCATGGCCATGATTCTCTGGTTTGGCAGTTATTTAATGATGTAACCATCCCCGATGATGAGGTCTAGTGTAATCATCCCCAACCTAATTTTTAAAAATTAAGATGAAATGTACCATCCTTAGCAGGAGTCCTGGTGGCATAGTGATTACACATTGGCTTGCTAACCAAAAGGTTAACAGTTTGAAACCACCAGAAATTCCATGAGAAAAAAAGAATGCAGGGGGGCGTTCTACTCCCCTAAAGTTTACAGTCTTGGAAACTCATAGTGGCAGTTCTACCCTCTCCTATAGGATCACCATGAGTCGGCATCAACTCAGTACAGTGGGTTGAGTGAGTACCTCCCTTATTCCAGTCACAGACCTGGTTGAATGTAACAGGAGCTGCCCTGTGATGTGGCCTGCAACATCTTTTTTTTTTTTTAATTGGGGGCCCTTACAGCTCTTATCACAAGCCATATATATATCCATTGTGTCAAGCACATCTGTACATATGTTGCCATCATCCATTTAAAAACATTTTCTTTCTGCTTGAGCCCTTGGTATCAGCTCTTCATTTTTTCCCCCTCCCTCCCTCATGAGCCCTTGATAATTTACCATTTTTTTCCTGTCTTACACCGACTGCTGTCTCCCTTCACCCACTTTTCTGTTGTCTGTCCTCCTGGGAGGGAGTCATATGTTGATCATTGTGATCAGTTGCCCCTTTCTCCCCCCACCCCTTACCCTTACCCTGTTAGTTTCACTACTCCCCTTTTTGGTCCTGAGGAGTTTGCCTGTCCTGGATTCCCTATGTTGCATGTTGCTAGCGCTTTATCTGTACCAGTATACATGTTCTGGTCTAGCAAGATTGTAAGGTAGAATCGGGACCATGATAGTGTGGGTGGGGTGGAGGGGGTGGAACACTATAGAACTAAAGGAAAGTTTTGTGTTTCGTGGGTGCTATATGGCACCCTGATCGGCTCATCTCTTCCTTGTGGCCCTTCTGACAGGGGTGTCCAATTGACTACTGAATGGTTTTGGGTCTCCACTCTGCCCTCCGCCTCATTCACATTGATATGATTTGGGGAAGGCAGGGTTGGGGAGTCTTTAATGCCTGCTACCCGATCCCATTGACACCTCATGATCACACAGGATGGTGTGCTGCTTCCATGTGGGCTTTGTTATTTCTCAGCTAGATGACCACTTGTTTATCTCCAAGCCTTTAAGACTCCAGACACTACATCTTTTGATAGCCAGACATCATCAGTTTTATTCACCACATTTGCTTATGCACCTGCTTTGTCTTTAGCGATCGCATCAGGAAAGGTGAGCATCACAGAGTGCTGGGCTAGTAGAACAAAGTGTTCTTGCATTGAGGGGGTACTTGAGTGGAGGCCCAATGTCCATCTGCTGCCGTCATACTGTAATAAATATATATACATCTATATGTAAATAAACATATGTACATAGATCTATTCCCCTAACATATATAAATGTATTTACATATATACATGCCTATATTTAGACCTCTATAAATGTCCTTAGCCTCCCAGTTCTTTCCTCTATTTCCTTTTACTTTCCTCTTGTTCAACTATCATGTTCGGTCTTCGTTCAAGTTTTGGTAATTCCTCTAGGATACATTGCCCTTGATTAAGCTCCCCCAAACATCCTATGCCCTCCTCACCATCAAGTTTATATCACTTGTTCTTCCCTTGTCCCTGGGTTTGTTGGAACCTCCCTTTTTTCCCTCACCTCCCCCTCTCCCTTGTCCCTCCCAGAAACATCAGTCCCATTGTTCTCTCCTCTGGATTGTTCATCCGCCTATCATCTCCAGATAGACATGCAGAGACGACAATAAGCACAAAAACAAAGCAAATGAAACATAACAAAAAAAGACAACAAAACCAAAACAACACCTAAAATAAAAAATAATTATAAAAAAAGAAAAGCCCTCAAACAGTTTCAGGTCTGTCCGTTGACCTTTATGAGTGTTTTCCAGACCAGTCTGCTGGGGTGCCAAGTCCTGGCCCCAAAGTCCACCTTTGGCATTCCTCGGGGACTTCATAGCTTTGCTCCCCCTACCTTAGTGTTTCACCCCCAGTGCAGTGGGATCGGATCAGGCACATCTCCCACACTGTGTCCCCAGTGCTGTCCCCCATGGCACGATGGTTTAGTGAGGAACACAGCGTTTCATGGTGGGACCGGCCCTGTGTTCCTCTCTGCATTGGCTGCTCTGAAGCAGAATATTATCCTCAGGGCTTGGTGGTCCAGGATGTGTTCCACTCTCTCTCCTTCCCTCTTACTTTGCTCCTGATCAGAAGCACCCCTCTTCCTGCGCTACAGCTTCAGGGCTGTCCTCTGATGTGCATTCCTCTGGGGTGCGGAGTGGGGGGGTTCCCAGGTGGTTGGGATTCGGGGCACCCCCACAGCCTGCAACATCTTTTATCTGATAAGAAAAGGTGTGAAAACAGACCAGAGACAGAGAGACCTGCTTTCACCAAGAAAAAGGAGGCAGGAGAAAAGTGTGTCCTTTGGACCTAGGTCATAGCACTGAGACCTCCCTAGATGTAGGAGAAGATGGATGCCAGGACACATGGAACTCTCCAGGAATGCTGGCCTCCAGAGACCGAGAGGTGACAAGAGCCTCCTTATTCTGTGGGCCAATGGAGGGAACCTTTCCCTAGAGCTGATGCCACAAATTCAGATGTCTAGCCTCCTATACTTTGAAAAGGAGCCCCGGTGGAATAATGTGTTATGTGTTGGGCTGCTAACCCAAAAAGCAGTTCAAAACCACCATCCACTCCAAGGGAGAAAGATGAGAACATCTACGCCCATCAAAAGGTATAGTCTTCAGAGTGTGGCACCCCATCAGACTCAACTGGAAAACACTCATAAAGGCCAACAAAAAGACCTTGAACTATAGGTTTTTCCATTTTTTCAGTGGCTTTCTTTTTGTTATTATTTTTTGTTGTTGTTATTGTTTTGTTGGTTTTGACTTCCTTTGTTGTTTTATTTGGCTTTGCCTGGTTTTTGCCTTTATTAATGTATCTGCATGTCTATCTAGATAAGATAGGCGGGATAAATAATTCAGAGATGAAAAGAATGGGACCAATGGTTCTGGGGGGATATGGGAGAAGGGGAGGTGGGAGAAAGGAAGGGGAGGTGGGAGAACCAACCCAGGGACAAGGGAACACAAGAACAAGTGAATTAAATCAGTGGAAGGAAGGTCATAGAATGCCTAGTGGAGCACAATCAAGCGCAGCCAAGAATTACTAAACCCAAATGAAGGTCAAACATGATGGTGGGACCAGAGGAAAGTAAAAGGAAATAGAAGAAAGAACCAGGAGGCAAAGGACATTTATAGAGGCCTAAATGCAGGCATGTACATATGCAAATACATGTATAATAAGAGGGGAATAGAACTATGCATTTATATCTACAACGTTAAGAATTAAGGTTGCAGATAGACATTGGGCCTCAACTCATGTACTCCCTCAACACAAGAACACTTTGTTCTAACAATCTGGCATTCTGTGATGCTCACCTTCCCGACACAATCGCTGAAGACAAAATGGGTGCATAATCAAATGTGATGAAGAAAGCTGATGGTACCTGGCTATCAAAAGATATAAGGTCTGGAGTCTTAAAGGCTTGAAGATAAATAAGAGGCCATCTAGCTCAGAAGCAACAAAGCCCACATGGAAGAAGCACACCAGCCTGTGATCATGAGGTATTGATGGGATCAGGTGTCAGGCATCTAAGACCCAGAACAAAACCATACCCAATGTGAATGGGGGTAGGGGGGGATCCATGGAGTGGAGACCCAATGCCCATCTGTAGACAATTGGACAGCCCCTTACAGAGGGGTCACAGAGAAGAGATGAGCCAGTCAGGGTGCAGTATAGCACCGATGAAACACACAACTTTCCTCTAGGTCTTTGGTGCTTCCTTCAACCCACTATCATGACCTCAATTCTACCTTACAAATCGGATTAGACCAGAGCATGCACACTGCTACAGATAAGAGCCCGCAATACCAGGAATCCAGAATAGATAAACCCTTCAGGGCCAACCATGAGAGTAGAGATACCAGGAGGATTAGGGGAGGGTGGGGGGAGAAAGGGGAAATTGCTCACAAGGATCAACCTAGAACACCCTCCCAGGGGGACAAATAAAGAAAAAGTGGGTGAGGGGTGATGGAGGATGATGTAAGATATGGAAATAATAATCTATAATTTATCAAGGGTTCATAGGGGAGGGCAGGTGGGGGAGGGAGGGGGAAGAAATGGGGAGCTGATATCAGGGACTCAAGTGGGAAGAGAAGGGTTTGAAAATGATGATGGCGGCATATGTGCAAATGTGCTTGACGTACTGGATGAATGAATGGACTGTGATAAGAGATGTGAGAACCCCCAATAAACGTGTGTTGTTGTTTTTTAAGGTATAGGCTTGAAAACCCACGAAGGCAGTTCTACTCTGTCTTACAGAGTCACTGTGAGTCAGAATCAACTCAACAGCAGTGCGTTTTTCGGATACTCTACATTTTAGAGTATATTTTAGAGTCTAAAAGAATATGTTTATTTTTGTTAAAGTCATGTACTTGAGGTATTTTTGTTATAGCAATACTAGATAACTAAAACAATGACTAACTTATAACATGATTTAATTAATTAACAGCCTCTAACTGAAAGAACATTTAAAAGTTTATTAAATCAAAGTTAAGCTTCAAATAACTATTTTAGGAGAAGTTTGTCTAGTTATAAGTTTGTTTACAAGCATGTTTTAATATTCACTCTGCTGTTAGGTGTATGTGTCCTGACTTACAAAATAAAAATAAAGAATTATAAAACCTTGGGGAAAAACCCTTGAAGTTATAAAGAATGAGACAACTCCATAATTCTCTATGGATTTGGACCCGGATCTTTGAAAGCTTAGCCTTGGGCTCTCCCTGGACCTTATCATAGGATCATGCCATCCCAGGCAGAACAACATCTAACACAGAATAGTAGAAACTCAACGAAAAAACTTTTGAATGAATGTTAGATAGAATGGAGAGCCACCTACTTCAAGGATGAGAGGTCTAGATGTTCTCTGATATCCGACCCCGTGTTTATTGATAAGAATGGGGATTGGATGGATGTGTGATGTGTCAGGAGTGGGAAGAGACGTGCTGTAGATAGGTATATTTTATATAAAGAAGTATGTGTTGTGAGCAGAATGTAGGGTCTAATTCTATTTCCTGTGGTAATTGTGTTCATATGACTGCCGCCAAAATTTAGTTCACACAAAGACTATAAATGCAGGAAAAACATGTATTTAAGTGGATAAGGTAAGTTTATCACACACATGCACTTAAAATCTAAAAATAAAGTTTGACCTCTTTAGAAATTATTTGATGAAATTGTGCCTGACTTTTAATATTAAAGAAATGAAAATTCAGAGTAAGTATGTGATTTGCCTAGGGCCATATGCTGATTCAAAAGCATATTTGGGATAGAAAGGATCTCTTAATTATGAGTCCAGTCAATTTCAACTATACCATTTCAGTGCTTTTGAGGGAAACACATCTTTTGCTTGAGGGTTCATAGATAACATTTTTAAAACAAATAATTTATTTGTGGAGACACATTTTAAATCTTGACAATATCAAATTGAATTATCTTTAGGAGGAAGAAGAAATTTTTTTTTTACCAGGAACAATATTCTTTTCCACTGTCCCTGGTTAAAAAAAAAATTTCTTCTTCCTCCTAAAGATAATTCAGTTTGATATTGATATTTCCACTGTCCCTGGAAAGGAATATTGTTCCTGGAAAAGGGTGGATCAGCAAACAAGAGGAAGAGCCGTAAATGAGATAGATTGACACAGTGGCTGCAGCAGTGTGCTCAAGCACAGGAAAGATGGTGAGTATGTTGCGGAACCGGCCGGGCCTCATTCTGTTGTACACAGGATTGACATGAATTAGAACGAACTCAATGGTGGCCAACAACTACAGCTTGGCGTTCCGGGCCTATCTCTATAAAGAAGGCACGGGCACTGACCTTGGGCTACCAAGGAATATTACATAAATTAAGATACTGCTCTATGTCCTGGAACATGATCTTCTGAAGAGGAAGAAAATTGCCACAAAGGTACATCATCTTTAAAAAAAAACAACAACAACAAAACGCAGAATAGAAAAATGTAGATTGGCCCTAGAGAGAGAAGGCCTGATCTCTCTGAGGTCCAGGCATGTTGGAAGGCTCAAAGAAAGGAGACCGGGCCAGTGGAGAGGAATTTAACTGTCTGAAGAGGTGTATAGAGTTCTCAGAAGTCTGCAAAATGGACTGGGGTCCCTCATCCTAAATGCTGGGCAGTTCCTCGTGAGCTGCAGTAAGCTTCGTCTATCACAAGCCATGGCATTCGAGTCAGAAGGTTGTTGATTCGCCCCCTGGCCCTGCCTCTCGTTCGTGTCCTCACCCGGAAAATCAGAATAACTCCACATAGAGTGATCACAACAACCGAAACGTTTCAGTACCAGAAAAACGGTCCAGTGCATCATCGGTCTTCAGCCTGTCGCCATGGAGTCAATTCCAACCCACGATGACCAGTGACCGTCCTCAAATGTTCCCCAGCCCTGCACCATCTTCACCTCGTGGTCTTTGCTGGTCTGCGCCCACTGCTGGGACTCTTGTGCAAATGCACTTCATTGAGGGTTTCCCTGTCCTTCACCGAGCATGGTGGTCTTTCCTAGCGATTGGTCTTTCCGGAGTAAACAAGGCCAAGTGTTGCCCTCCTCACTTCTAAGAAGGATTGATTTCTTCTAATACTAATTTTCTGTTCTTCTGATGATCCATGGCATATTCGATATGTGTTCAGTTGATGGTAGCCTTCATTAGCTCCCGCAATGTGATGTAGGAGAGCGTTCCAAAGAGAAACTTCTAACCTCTCCAGTTCCAGCCCTTCTCCTTGGGGCCTGACATCAACTTTGGCCCTGGCTGTTGGACACCTACATCCTATTTCTAACGGATCCCAGGTTATAAGTGATCACAAAAATCTAACATGGTGAACTATCTAGGCTGACACATAGTAATCCATTCAGGATCTTTCTGTCCTGTTCTGGTGAGACTTGAGGCTAATTGTGTAAGCACAGAAAAGTTATTGGAAAGTTGAAAATAAGTTTCTTTGTAGGTTTTGAGATCTTGAGACTTCTCAAACGTATTCGTTTTCAGAACTGATATGTACTAGATTCAGCATAAAGAGGCCCCGGGCACAGAAAGTTTAAGGATTATGTAGCTTTTCAATGAAAAGGTTGACAATTCACACTCACCAGCAACTGCATGAAAGAAAAGACTTGGGGATGTTCCTCTAAAACCATTACAGCATAGGATCCTCTATGTAAGACTTCTACTCCTTGTATAGGATCACTGTGATGCAGAATAGTCAGCAGCACCGAGCATCAACCACAATAGCAACGTAGGCATGGTGTGGGCAGAAAATCACTAATATTTGAAACCTTAGGCCCTAATATTCATTTAAGTATGACTTCCAAGAGGTTTGAAATCATGGATTGTATTCATAAAATCTTAAGTCTTTGGGCAAGTTCAGGACATATATTCTTGTAAAGAGATCATCAAGACAGGATAGGCTCATAACAACGTTTCATTGAAGAGATGGTTGGGGAAAAGCCAACAATTGAAATGAATATTTAGCATGTAACTGGATGAAAGGGTATTTTAAAGAAGGCAAACTTTTTTTTTTTACTTGAGTTAAGGAGTCTATACTGGGAAAATGGCGAACATAAAAAGTATTTATGTATTGAAATGAGCACATCCCTTCACCTAGATCATTAGTGTGGAGGGTTTCGAGAATCTAATCAGAAATTGACCTGGGTTTGAGGGGTTTTTTGGTTGCTGCTGTTGATCATCTTCAGCTTATTATCATCTTCGAATTTCTCTGCAGTTCCTTGGTCTTATCAGGAGCATTGTTTGGATGAAGTCTTTTTCCCAGTGTTCCTGTTTCACCCTTAGGGAGGCTGCTTCCTGGGCACCCGTGTCTCAGAAAGAATCTCTCCCTAGGTGCTTGCACCTTCTCCAAGGTCAATTGAGATTGCCTAGTACTTGGTGACAGCCCAGAAAGTCCCCGGGTGGGGTACACTGTAAACGTGTTTGACTACTAACTGACAAACTAAGGATTTGAGTCCATCCAGAAGCACTTCAAAAGTTAAGCCCTCACCCATCTGCTTCTGAAAATTCAGCTGCTAAAAAGCCCGATGGAGCACAGTTCTGCTCTGCCATACATGGGGTGACTCCAGAACCATTGTCAGCCACTGGTTGTAGCTAGCCTAGTGGATCAGGGAATGAGCTCCTCTGTGATGGCTCAAACTCCATCTCAGGCAGGCCCATCAGCCCTGGTGTTGGGGAGGGAGGCTTTCTCGCTGATCTATTCCCTTCCTCACACCATGCTGCCATTGCTGTTAGTAACCTCAGGCACAATGGACCAAAACGCTGTCCATTTCCTTTGCCATCCCCATGTTGAGTTACAGATTGGACCATTGGGTCATCATTGGACGCAATTTTGGAAGTACTGTAGCTCATGAGGGCTTTCTCCTGGTCCATCTTGCTCTGAAAACTCTGCTGTGATCTTTCAGGTCTCACAGCAACATTCAAACTCCCTCTAACAGACAAATGGTAGCTGCACAGACCTGGGTCTCCCACCCTGCAGCATTAAAAGTTCTCATTCAAGTTCACAGGCTCTTCTGAATGCCATCAACAGATAACCCCAAGGGAACCCCCTGGATCAAGAACCCCTCTACTGGAAGAAGAGGTATGGGTAACAGTTGCACGACATGATTAATGCAATTAATATCACTAAATTATACACCTGAAAATTATAGAATTGTCAAATGTCGTATATATTAGATAGAAAGATAGATATAACAATTAAACATCAACTATAGAGGTCAAAGGTGGCTTCTGAAAAAAGATTTCCTTACTTTGAGAGAGCAATGAGAGGATTTTGACCGACCAGGGGAATTCCAGGCAGAGGTGGCCACAAACACATAATTATGCAGCTAGGCTGAACAGGACTACTCCGAGAACTGACAGTAATTTAATACTCCAGAATACAACTATTACTATTACTCCTGCTCAGTGAATGAGGGCTTTATAGATGTTGCATTATTATCCCAGGCCTGTCTTAACAAAATATCACAAATAGGATGACTTATAGGAACTGAAGTTAATCATCTTACAGCTTGGGAGGGTGCGGTCTGGAAGAATATGTTTCATGCCTCTCTCTCTGAGCTTCTGGCTGCTCTAAGTGTCTGTGGCCGGCAGTTACAACATCAACTATCATCATTCCTCAATCTCATTGCTTCTCTGTATCGACTATTCTTTCATAAAGACACCACTAATATATGTTTAAGTGTCAACATATGTACAAACATGCTTGATACAATTGATGTATGGATTGTTATAAAAGCTGGAAGAGCCCCCAATAAAATTTTATATATATATATAACTCATTTGCTGATGTCAAGTTGATTTGGGTTTGTAGTGACCCTATAGGACAAGGTAGAACTGCCCCTGTGGGCTTCTGAGAATATAACTTTTTGTAGAAGTAGAAAGCCTCCTCTCTTCCCCATGGAGCTGCTGGTGGATTTGAACTACTGACATTGCAGTTAGCAGTTCAGCAACTCACCAGGGCTCCCAGTAGCATCTTCATAAACCCTATTTCCAAACAAGGTCACATTCACAAGTCCTGGGGTTTACACTGTCAATCCAATTCATAACACATGCCAACAGCTATACTAAGTATACTATAAGCATTCTTCAAGTACCCTGTGTCCCCCAAAATAAGACAGTGTCCTGTATTAATTTCTGCTCCCAAAGATGCGCTAGGTCTTATTTTCAGGGGATGCCTTATTTTTCCATGAAGAAGAATACGGTACACATTGATTGTTTATTGTTTTATTAAAAGAGACCTCGCACTTCCTGTCTG
>NW_022111363.1:7597033-7598956 GCF_000313985.2 Echinops telfairi
CTGCCATCAAGTCTATTTTGAATTATGGCAACCCTATAGGAGGGTAGAATTACCCCTGTGGGTTTCTGAGATTGTGTGTTATGCCAGGTTGACTAGAGAAACACATCTAGGGACATCCAAATATCTGTAAGAAAGAGCTTTATATCAATGAGCAATTGTATATTGAGGAAACATCCCAGTCCATTATTCTGATATTAGCCCATATGTTGGATACTAATCCTTAAATTCCTCTTTAGACTAACACAGCACATGCAATGATGCTGAATACAGGAAGATCACAGGTCAGTGGGTCGAAAGTCTTGTGGAGCCAGTGGCAGCAGAAGCATCTCAACACTGGAGTGAGTCTCCAGGTGCTCTCTGAGTGTCTCAACAGTAGGAAAGGGAAGACAGAGTGTGTGACCGGCTTCCAGGGAGAAAGAGAGGAAGTTCCCAGAATCCTCCTGAGAAGGCCACACCCACAAGGAGGCATCAGGCTGTGACCTGATTCACAGGCTAGAGTCCACCCCTTCACTCTTAATATCCTCAAGTTGACACAAGATTGTGGAACTACCACAGACTGTAACTGTCTACAGGAGTAGAAAGCCCTGTCTTTCTCCAGCAAAGCAGCTGGTGATTTCAAACTGCCAACCCTGTGGATCTGCAACTCAGATATACCATAAGTAGAAATTAAAGTTCTCAAAAACAACCAGCCCCAACCTGAGTGTTTGATCAAGAGATTTCCTCCTGACTCTCATTTTACAATAAGTGGAACTTGGAACCAATTGAACTTCAGAAATAGAAATAATCATTAAGATCCAAAGGGCAGCATTTACCTAAAGACAAAGGTCAGAAGAGGTAGGGAAGAAGGAGGCATGGGAACAGCAATAAGGGACTAAGCGAGGTGATGGTACCTCGAGGGATTGCAATGAAGGAGGTGATGCAAAATGTATATAAATTGTTGAATGCAAATCTGATTATCTGTTCTGCAAACCACCCAATTTACAATAAAAGAAATAAAAAAGATGTGATGGCAGATACACACATACAGGAGTTGTTCAATTGATAGAGTAATTTATTTCTTTATTAATCAATTTATTGGGGGGGGCTCTTACAATTTATTGGGGGGGTCTCTTATAACAATCCATAATTCAATGGTATCAGGCACACTTGTGCATATGTTGCCATCATTTTCTTTCTACTTGGCATGCAGAAATCTGGCATAACTCTGCTCCACTAGCAATAATCTAATGCTTTCTTAAACTACAAATAGTCCCGAGGTTGCATGTAACCCATAATTACAAACCAATCTTCATCAGGCCTATTATACTAGGAATTCAAGATACAAACAATGGTTCATAATAACAAACAGGCACACACACAAAAATAACAAACAGGCACACATGATTTTTTTCATTAATATATTATTATGTTAAAGATGTTTTCCAAAATCCCCATGCTTGCTGCCATCCAGTCCATGCCTGCTCATAGCAACCCTGCAGAAGAAGGTAGAACTGCCCCCGTGGATCCCTGAAACTGAAGCTCTTTATGAGGGTAGAGAGCCTCATCTTTCTCTTGAAAGATGTTTTAGTGTTCCTGGGGTTTTTGTTTTGTTTTGCTTTAGTGTATCTTGAGATGCATACTTAATGTTCTTAGACATAGAAATGAAAGCCCAAATCAAACTCACTGCCATCGAGTTGATTCAAACTCATAGCAACCTTACAGGACAGTATAAAACTGCCCTTCTGGGTTTCTGAGATTAAACTCTTCTTGGGGATTGAAAACCCCTTAGTTCTTCTACGGAGCAGCTGGTGGTTTTGAACTGCTGATATTGAGGTGAGCAGCCCAACTCTTAACTCCTATTCCATCAGGGCTCCATGAACAGGTACACATACACTAGACACTATGTGTATTAGTCTGGGTACTTTGGAGAAACAAATCCACAGC
>NW_022111363.1:7599252-7601539 GCF_000313985.2 Echinops telfairi
GGCTTCTCCTTGGGGATGTCTTGTAGGAAGTCAATCTTGCAAGCTGAAGCGGGGAACTGCTAAGGCAGCTGCACCCTGGTGCGACCAACACAAAGCAAGAGACCCGAGAACTGGAAAGGCGAGGCTCACCACCCATTTATCCCTCTGCCTTTCAATTAGCCCCACATGTGATTATTGGCCAGGTTGGCACAATTAACTAACTCACTATGAAAGACATTTGACTAACTGATGTTAGATGTAAATCATCCTAAATATTTAACTTATGTGCAAGTTCGACTGAAAGACAGATTGAAGAAATGAAAATTGATCATAATCCTGGAACTGCCTATAGGATTCCCATCAGCCCACCTTAAGCTTCAAATTCTTTGCTGCTTTCTACTTAGGGAAGGGTTAGGATGTTCTTGCTTTTTTGTCCATATACTTGAGGCCTTTGAGAAATTTGGGGGAATGCTCAGTTATTTTCCCTTCAAATATAATGAAAATTGTAAGAGCCACAACTGGATGGAACTGCTTTGCTGTTCCAAGTCTCACAAGTTTCCCACTTCCAGCAGGGTGCAGCCTTCCCATTTTTCTATCTTTTATGTTGTTGTTGTTAAGTGCCATTGAGTCCTTTCCAACCCACAGTGACCTTATGCGCCACAGAACGAAACACTGCCTGGTCCTGCACCATCCTCACAATTGTTCCTGTGCCTGAGCTCATGCGTTGCATCCATAGTGTCCCTCCAGCTCCGTGAGGGCCCTCCTCTCTTTCACTGCCCCTCTGCTTTACCTAGCACGATGCCCTTCCCCAGCACTGGTTTCTCCTGATCACATGTCCTAAGCACCTGAGGAGGTATGTTTTCTTATGTTGGGGTGCTTTCCATACTGAAGGTTGTAGTCTTTGATCTTCCTCTTCACTGTCAGCAAGCAAAGCTGTCATCTGCATACCACAGGCTGTTAAAGAGTCTTTCTCCAAACCTGATAGAGAGGCCAGCTTCTTGGAGGATGTGCTCAGCATATAGATTGACTAAGGATGGTGAAAAGGTGCAACCTTGACCAGCACATTTCCTGATTTTAATCCACAGGATGTCCTTGTTCCGCTCAAATAACTGCTTCTTGGTCTCTGTACAATTTGCGCATGCGCACAATTCAGTGTTCTGGAATGCCCATTCCTCACAACATTATTCATAGTCTATTATGACAGCTACAATTGACTGCCTTTGCACAGTCAATAAGACACAGGTGAAGAGCTTTCTAGTATCCTCTGCTTTCAGCCAAGATCCATCTGATATCAACCATAATATCAATCATTCAACATCTTCTGAATGCAGTTTTATTTTATGAAAGTCCCTTGTCAATGTACTGTTGCAACCAGATTTTAATTTCTTCAGCAGAATTTTATTTATATGTGATATAAATTACGTATTTAACATTTTTCACATTCTGTTCAATCACTTTTCTTTGGAATGAGACAAGTATGACAAATATGGATCTCTTCTAGTCATTTAACCGGGTAACTCTCTTCTATATTTTATAGTATAAATGAGTAAGTACTTCCTGTGTCGAATCTGTTTGTTGAAACATCTCAACTGTTATTAGTCAGGTCCTGAAGCTGTTAAAACCATCAGTTCTTGAAAGATGCCTTCTGAAAAGGTTGAATATCAACCAATTCTTTTTGGTACAGTGACTGTATGTGTTCCTTGCATCTGAATGTTATATATTCTACTCTAGTATATCCAATAAGCACAAAATACAGTAGTTTTGTTTTGCTTTATACAGCCAGTTATCTTTTTGAGCAATTAAAATATGTAAAAATTGAATTTCATTCTACCTTCATTTATTCTATTTTGAGAACAATACATTTCTTGGGCAGACCCACGGCTGTCACCTTCAGCACATTGCTTCCAGTTGAAGAATATATCCTTTATCCTTCTTTCTTTTTGAAGTGTATCTGTTGGTAATACATTCTGTGGTGTTTTTTTTGGTTTTCATTTTTTAGTCTGGGAAAATCTTTATTTCGACTGCAGTTTTTGAAAACCTTTATTGTGAATTAGGTTAAGCTTTATGGAGTAGATCATCAGTTTTACTTTCAACAATTCAAACACATTTTGGTTTCAGCTCATCCATTGCAATCCCCTCACCGTACCATCATTCATCCCACGTCACCTCTGGATTTCCCTGTCTCCATTTTTCCCGTCTTTCCTAATCCTCTGAAATTTGACCTGGGGTAAATAGTGCCGCTTTGATCTTAAAGAGCTGAGTGTTCTGCCCTGAGGCTGAGTTCAGTTCCAGATGTCAAGGGTGACTA
>NW_022111363.1:7601639-7602663 GCF_000313985.2 Echinops telfairi
TTTGACCTGGGGTAAATAGTGCCGCTTTGATCTTAAAGAGCTGAGTGTTCTGCCCTGAGGCTGAGTTCAGTTCCAGATGTCAAGGGTGACTAAGGTCCACAGTCTTAGGGGTTTCACCAAACTGTGTCTGATCAGTAAGCCTGGTCTTTGTTGTCATCTTGAGTTCTGGTCTACATTTTCCTCCCACTTCATCCAGGATCTTCTAATGTGATCCTTTTCAGAACAGTGAGTACTAGGAGCTGGGCACTAAGTTGTTGGGGTCACGGGTTTGTGGAAATTGATGCTTTTGTGATTCGTTAGACGATTTGGACTAATTGTTCCCATTTTCATTGCTCTTCATGCTGGAACAATAGTCACACCTTAGCTGGCTGCTCACAAGCCTTTAACAACCCAGTCACACCTCACCAAAGCAGGATGTAGAATAGACCTTGTGAGCTGTCATGCCAATTGACCTTAGGCTCTCATTCATTTTTGAAATTAGTTTTACGAAGATAAGTTCTGGATACAAATTTTCTTTTCTTTCAGCTCCTTAAAGAATTCACTGCATTTTTCCTGCATTCATAATCCATGTATTCATAATCATAATCCATGGTGTTTTCAATGACCTCAAATTCATGTGAAAGTTGGACATGAAATAAGGAAGACTGAAGGAGACTCGGTGCGTTTGAATTGTGGTGCTGGGGAAGAATATCGACAGTAACATGGACTGCTTAAAGAACAAACGCATCTGTCTCGGAAGAAGAACAGCCTGTACCGCTTCATAATTTCTGAATTCCCTTAACAAGTAATGTGTCCTTTTTCTCTGGACACTTTTTGGATTTTTTAAAAAATCTCGGTTACAGTGTTTTTCATTTCTATGATTTCCATTTGATTCTTTCTTATTCGTCACACTACTGAAATGATTTATCTGATCTTAAATGTTGTCCACTGTGTCCATTAGACTCTTTATCATCTTAATTATGTTGTTGGTAGGGGCCATTGAGTCTGCTCTGACACACAATGTCCCCATGCACAACAGAACAAA
>NW_022111363.1:7603591-7605701 GCF_000313985.2 Echinops telfairi
TCTGCTTGTCTCCCTGTGAGACATTCCTGTTGAAAAGCCACATGGAGCTATGCTGACGGAGCCAGAGCCCTATCCAAAGTTTGTGATGATCTGCCCAGTTGAATGCCATAGCATAGTCAATAAACACAAGTGAAATCTTTCTGGTAGTCTCTGCTTTGAGTCAAGATCCATCTGACAACAGCAACGCAGATATTGGTAGAATTCTTCAATTTCTGCATCACTAGCTTTCATAATTGGTGCATACATTTAAATAACAGTTGTATTGACTGGATTTCCTTGAAAGCGGATGAATATAATCCTATCACAAATAACACTGTACTTCAGAATAGATCGTGACATGTTCTTTCTGACAATAAATGTAACACCATTTACCTTCGCTGTGCCATTCTCGGCATAGTAAACCATATGATTTTCGGATTGAAGCTGGCCAATACCAGTCCAATTAAGTTCACTAACACCTAGGACATCAATCTTTCTGTGTTCCATTTCATTTCTGATGACTTCCAATTTTCCTGGATCCCTCCTTCTGATGTTCCAAGTACCGATTCTCTGCAGCTTCCGACACTGAGCTGTGCTTCATCAGCAGAAGAAGATCTGGGTGGCTTCCGGCCTGCAGATTCCACTCCTGTCACCTAGTCCTGGTTGCCCCGACTGTGAAAAAGCAGCCCTCCTCGGTCACATTTCAGGGGCCGCTCCACTCATGGAGCCGCTCATCGGCCCTCTGCTCAGCAGGGTTCTGCTTTCATTCAGTGGGGCTTCAGTGTCTGATGATGGTTTGAAGCTGCATGAGGTTTGCAGAGGCTCCTTCCTTTGAAGTGGGCAGCCGAGTTCTTCTTCCTAGTCTGTTCTTCGTCTAGAAGTTCTGCTGAAACCTGGTCACTTGGGCGGCCCCTGCCAGCGTTGAAGATGCCAACCACACAGCGTCCAGCACTACAGCAACGCAAAAGCCACCACAGTACAATAAACCGACAGAAAAGCGGTGCATATTAGTTATAGTTATTGTAAGTTTCCTGTTACAGCGTTCCCTCAAGTGTCACCTCTGAACTTGTTTCTGTTCGTTTCTCTGCTTCGTAGGCGTGTGTCACCTTTCCCTGCCCCTTTGTAGGTTTTATAATCGTCTGCTGAGGTATTTACATATCATGCAAAAGAGTAAAGACCGGAACATACCATGCTTATGATTTAAAATAGGCATCATTTTCCTTCTGTGGAGAGTAGGATGAATTTTGTCAGGAATCGGGCTGGACTTGAAGTTGAGTGTTGTATGATTGCCCTAAATGTTCTAAAATCTTTGAATTCCTTTAGCAATAGCTCGTGCTTGGAGGAGATTTGATATGCCGTAAGGGTTTTCCTCAGTAGATGGTCCATCTTCTGCTTTAAGTCTTCCTCGGAAAGAGCCTGTTTATTTCCATCCTCCTCGTGCTATTCTACTGTTGCTTCTTACTCAGTGAGCCCGTGGTGGGGGTGGGGTGAGAGGGTGTCTGTTCCTCATCAACCTGAAGGCAATTTCTTCCCAACTTTCCTTTGCTTTACTGTTCTAGGCACTGCTGAGACAAGATTTCAATTTTCAATTACATTCCACTATAAGTTTAGAGGTAACAGTAAGAAATTAGGATGAAAAAAAAGACGAAGTTCTTCTAAATTTTACTATACTCAAGGCTTCAAGCTCAACTGCCTGTTTTGCATTGAAAACCACCCCACCAGGAAAAGCTCACTTCCCCAAAGAAGAAGCAATCGAGAGTCTCCTTACCTTGCACTCCGAACCCAACTGATCCTCGTGAGATGGGGGGAAATGACCTATTCCCCCAACCCTATGTCTTACATGTTCTCAGGACCTGTCCTAGTGTGTCTTTTTTCTAGAATGAACATCAAGGAGACTTGCTCCTTGAAGTTAAGTCCAAATCCCTAGAATCTGATTTGCTTCAAGGGTCCCAAGAGGCAGTAGTGCAATAGCCTGTCATCAGTACATTTCCAATAACTGGTTCATTCCGATGTCGTGGAAGTCAATAGCCCAAGGCAGTCTCTTTTAGGTCAAACTCAATTGATTGATCTTCAAGTTTCTGCTCTTGCCAGAGATGGATGGATGGGGTACCAAGCCTTCATTCTATCTTTT
>NW_022111363.1:7606276-7609105 GCF_000313985.2 Echinops telfairi
CCACTTTTCTGTTGTCTGTCCCACAGGGAGGAGGTCACACACATTTGCATGTAATCGGTTCCCTCTTTCCTACCCATTCTCCCTTTACCCTCCCGTTTTGCCACTCACACGTCTTTCCTCATTCTATCCTGGTAAAAAATAAAGTCTCAAGCAGACAAACCTGTCACACAATTTGGTCAAAGATCAGCTGGATGTCCAAGTTCCCATAGCCTCCTGTTGATGTCATGAAAACACATTTGAGTTGTATAGAAACCACCACATTGCTGTTGAAGCAACACATTCATCTACCTCACCAGGAACCTCCAGTCGCAGGTGACTGGTAAAACAACCCAAGGTAGGTGAGTTAGAACAAGATGGTCCTGGTTGTCCTTTCACATTTTGAGGGGCGGTGTTTTTTCTATGCCCCCAACAAGACCCACTGCCATCGAGTCGACTCTGATTCAGAGATACAATGACGTGAGCTTACTGTTTATGTAGATGGACTCGTGTAGTTTTGACAGTTCCTCACATTTTAGAATCCTACTAAGAATTTTGAGTGTAACAGAAATTTCCTACTCCCACACTCCCCACATCCACCAGTGCTTCCCAGAGACCTTTAGTGCTGTCGAGGAAGTAGAAGGACCTGTAGGGGTGGTCCAGCTCTAGTGATGGATTTGAAACCACTGGCAGTAGGCACAGGTTATTATAGGGCTCCACTGTGACAGTGACTCAGCCACCTTCTATTTCAGTTAGCTGTTACGAGCTAACCGATATCTACTCTGTCTCTACTATCTCGTGTCCTCTATTTTATGACATCTGACATAGTTAAAAATGCAATTCTGGGGATCTGTGCCCAAGGTCCTCCTCTGTACCATAGTATAATGTATTTAACCACCCTGTGCCTCATTTTCCTCTCTTAAAAATGGTTAAGTGCCTCATATAGTAATTCTGGGGGTTAAACGGGTTCAGGTGCTTATGTATAAAACACTTAGAGTAGTGTCTGGCATATCGTAAATCTTCAATAAGTACTAGCAATTTGAAGTCCTTGGGTGGTGCGAACAATTAATCCACTTGGCTGCTAACCAAATGGTAGAGGACTGAGTTAACCAAAAGGCATGGCAGAACACAACACTGGTCATCTACTTCCGAGAACACAAGCCAGTAAAAAACTACACAGAGCACAGTCTCACTTGATACGTACAGTTTGCCCTGAGTCACCTCCATGGCCACTCGTTTATTGTGTGTGTTTCTCCTATCTGCTCTGACAACTGCTTTATTCTCCACTTACAGACATCTCTTTCAAGTTATAGCAAAGAGAGGTTCTGATCATTAGACACGTTATAGCAAAGAGAGGCTCTGCAGACCATTTGAAAGGAGCACCTTTGTTTAGCAGGGTTCTCCTGCCAGGCTGTCACACAGGGTCCCATCGCCATTTAGATTGTTGGTTTCAAAACAGGCACCCATCTCTGTTATAAGGGAGCAAAGTATCAAGGCACAACACAGTGCCTGAGGCATAAGGAAGCCTATTCCACCACCTTTGAACACAGCAGTCGCTCTGACAAATATCACTCCATGTGGCACAGAGTCCGTGAGCCAAAAAATCTTTGGCAAATAGTC
This sequence comes from Echinops telfairi, assembly GCF_000313985.2. Taxonomy (NCBI): domain Eukaryota; kingdom Metazoa; phylum Chordata; class Mammalia; order Afrosoricida; family Tenrecidae; genus Echinops; species Echinops telfairi. The sequence continues at coordinate 7,607,873 of NW_022111363.1, forward strand.
CGTGAGCCAAAAGCCCTGGTGAGCTTTCTACCCCAATAGCTGCCATTGCATGGCCTTCTCCCTCCATTAATAAGGTTACCCCGATAGCTGCCGTTGCATAGCCTTCTCCCCTCCATTAATAAGGTTACCCTGATAGCTGCCGTTGTGTGGCCCTCTCCCATTAATAAGGTTAAGCTTCAACACATGCACTATTTATTATTGCTTCTTATTGTTGTGGTTGGATGTCATCAAATTTTATTCCAATTCACAGTGACTCTCCTGCACCATAGGGTTTTCTCCGTTATAATCTTGACAAGAGTAGACCACTAGAGCAAGTCTTTCCCCAACAGGGTCACCTGGGTGGATTGGAACCGCAAGCCTTTCGGCTAGCAGCCAGACACTTACTTGCACCTCTGGGACTTCTCCATCATTGCTTGGTTGCATATGAAGAGTCCTGTTTCCAAGTTCTAACGTCAAAGTCTTGAACCACTCTGCCTGTGGCGTATTCTCAGATCTCTATCTCACCTTTTCATGGATAGGAATTCCGTTCTTGTACTCAAGTGTCTTGGAAATGAGGCTTCCAACAACAACAAAATCTAAATATGATGAAGGGAAAAGGACCAGAGCTTAAACTGTGAACATCCAATTTGTGGGAGCCCAAAATCCATCTTCAGAGTATCTAGACAGATAAAAGCCACTGGCAGATTCCCACTAGTCACAGGCGAGAGACTCAAAACATGTTTACTATCAAATAGAGATTAATGTAAACTTGATTATGGTAGACAAACCATGGTATAAGATGATACTTGGTCAATTGATCTCTCTCTTAACCCCACCTGAATATTTGCCCTGCATGCAAATATTTCTTGATTGTTCCAAGAAATAAATTTCTTCTCTTTTTAAATATTATTGTGTTTTTTGCTTTTTTACTCTTTATCTTTGTTTATATTATTATTGTGTTGTTTTCTTCTTTCTGCTTTGTTCTGGTCTTTTACTGTTTCTATGAGGTCTCCCAGTTTAGGAAGCACAGAAGGAATAGATTCACAGAGACAATAACTGAAGCAATGGTTTATCAGGAAGGGAGGGAAACAGGGAGGAGGAGGGGAATTGGGGAGGGATCAGTGGATGTGGGAGGGGGCAGGGAGAGTGAGAGCTGATTGTGATGATGTATATGCAACTCTGTTTAGAACGGGTTTAACTATGGATGTTTAAGATGTGAATATTATATCTAGAAAACTACTTTAGAAAAAAAAA
>NW_022111363.1:7610052-7611051 GCF_000313985.2 Echinops telfairi
CAGCAGCAAAGAGTTAAGCCACCGTTGTATTAAAGCATAGAGTCAATACAAAAGAAATATAGCAGCCCCCTCTTTCAAGTTGGGAAGGACCACCTTAAGCATAGATAAGATTCACTTTGCTCCTGAGGCAAAGCAGAAAGCCCCTTCTCCAGTTAAAAAGGGGCTTTGTCTAGGGGACACTGCTAGTTTTTAGATGGCACTTCCAAATGGGAGGGGTTGTCGCTCTGCATACGGTCAAGCAGCTTTCTCATTAATTACTCCGTCTGTCCTTGGGTCACTTCTTTCGCATTTATCTGGGCTGTGGCTCTGGGCCAGCATATCTCAAAATTATCTTCGAGTACAGTCCTGTCCAGGATTCCCGCTAGGACCTGCCTTCAAGGTTAAGATGTTTCCCAAGCCAGTTCTCACAGTCTTCCATTCATAACTTGTTCTCACAGGCTCCTTGGTTCATTCATTTATCGGGCAGGGCAGAAGCCCCCATCCTGTCCCTGTCAATCCCCTCTCATATATCCACAGATATAGGAGGGAAGGAAACCCCATAAAGATGACAAAAACTGTAGATTTGGGTAACCGTGTCTAACTCAATGGGGCACACACTAAGAAGGCCCAAGTATATTGTTCACACCTGGCTTCTGAGCCATTTGAAGGGAAATGTGAACCCCCCTGTGTTAGACAGGGTTCTCTAGAGAGATAAAACCAAATTGCTGATAATTAAATGTATTTATTTATAAAGATAATTAGATATATAACAAGAAATGAACTGTTAAATCATATACAGATAAATATATAAGAAATGAACAGTTAAATTATAAGCACTACAAATGGCTCAGAGTTGTGAGAGATTAGCAGCCCTTCTCCTCTCTCTGCTGCCAGATCTCCCTCTATTTATAGAGAGAGTGAGGCTATCTCAGCACAACAGCCAATCACAAGGCAGATCACCAACTGTCAACTAACCACCAGTCCCAACTGCCAGTCCCCAGCTCCAGAGATGTCTTAAAG
>NW_022111363.1:7614379-7632953 GCF_000313985.2 Echinops telfairi
AACCAATTTTCATTTCTGGGGACCACTTTCCTGAAGAGAATATCATCAGGGTACATAAAAGTATTGTGTTTCTATGGTTTTGTTTTTGCTTAGTTGTCTCTTCTGGGATGCTAGTCATGAAAACAGATAGGACAAACCATAAGTCACTGTTGACACTGCTGTTGGTATTAACCTCCCAGTCCACAATGGGAGTTCCCCCAAACTCCACACACATAGAACCTGCTTTCTTTCTGTGTTTTTCAAAAGTCTATTTTGCCTTGATACCTATCTATTCTAAGAAAATCCCAAAGATGAGGCTTTCTATTGCTGTTAAAAGTTACAGTATCAGAAACCCACAGGCGCAGGTCTACCCTGCCCTGCAGGGTCACTATGAGTTTGGATCAACTGGACGGCAGTGTGCTTGGTCTGGTTTGGGATTCTAGTTTGTAGTCGGAAGTTTCAGCAGTTTATAAACAGGCCTTTGAAGAAGCAAAGTAGCTGGTACTCTTTGTTGTTGTTGTTGTTTTTAATTGGAGAGAATATGACTGTGTATGTGCATATACATACACATATCTTCTTCTTTGTCAATTATTCTCTTCCAATTGTTCTTGTCTTTTTCACCTTCTTGAGGGGACTTCATATAGTAAAATGTATCTGTCCTTTTTACAGGTAAGGCTTTTTTATCTGGTTGGAGTAACTGTTCCCTAGTTCAATGTCAGATTCTTCGTCCACATTTCACATCTGTGTGAAAGTTTGCTTTCGACATTTAAGCCTTTAATGGATATAAATTAGTGTACATAAGAAAGCGAGAGCATGATTGATCTTCTTTGTATTTCCATAAGCATAAACCACCTTTTTTAACCTCCTCTTACTTTGGAGCCCCTTATTTCCAATCTTATTTGACAGGCCACTTTTGTTGTATATCAATATTTCAAATCAGTGCAGATCCCTCTGGCCTCTTTGTTATATTCCATCGATCAATGTGTCTTTCCTATGCCAATACCACATTGCTGTAATTAATACAGCTTCATAATTAGTCCTGAAAACTGGTAGGGCAATTTACCCTTCAGAAGGTTCTGGCCCTGTAGTCTTTCTAATATATCTTAGAGTCAGCCTGTCAAATTGATGAAAGATCCTAATTAAATTATACGTGCATCACTTTAACCATGGATCAAATTGGGGGAGGGGGTGCCGCTGGTACGATGAGCATAATGTTTTTCTGTTTGCCAAGATATGATCACTCTCCAAGTATTTAAATTTTCTTTAAAGTCTTACAGTGAACTTTACAAGTGAACTTGTCTTATACCCAGCGAGCTTGAAATACTTTATTTCGAGTCTACATGGGCTATAGACCACTGTCTTGAAACTACACGGTCCAGTTGCTTACTGCTGGTATAGAAGAATGCACTTGACTTTTGCACATTGAACGGCAGTGTTCGAAGGTGTCTAGTTGATTCACTAACTTATGCACAACATCATCTAACATGTAACCTTAGCCTAAGGCTCTGCTTTGCTTTCACCGTTACTTCTGTTCCTTCCTCCATTGAGCTTGATACCTCTCTTTCTGGAGTTGGCAGTCATAAACATTTTCACTAATGCTTGGTTGTGTGTACATCTTTCTATTTACCAGTCATGGTAGCTGGGCTGAAAGTTCTGTTACCCATTTACTCTCACGTGTTTGCAACAGATTCGAAGAATACTACAGCGCAGCACATGCTCCTGATTCATCCGAGGGGCTACCAGGCCCTGCTTTACCAGCTGTTCCACGGACCCTGCTCTGCTTGTTCAACTTCAGTGCCTGCTGCTTGCTCTCACCTAGATACAGAACTCTGTGCTATACAGGGTGTGAGTCAGAATCAGGTGGAGAAATAATGAGATGCAATCCTACCTGGTTTTTACCATCTCTTGCCCCAGACTGTGGGACCCCTGAAATGCCTTCCATTTTTTACAGAACTGTAGGTGTCTTACTTGATCTGTATTCATCTGTCTTTCATTTTTTCAAGACATTCCTCATAATTTTTGGCCCAAATTAAGTCATCTCTCCCTAGTTCCCAGACTTGGTAGGGATTTTTTAAAATCCCCTTTCACCTTTTATATCATTTTATAGTGGGAAATTGAGGCCACAATGTGTTCCTAGTACTTCATTTTGAGTCTGAGTGCCCTGTCTTATTTTTATTAGCAATTCTGCACACACACAAAAATAATTCAACTATCCTAAAAGTTATTTATACTTTTCACTTGAGGTAGTGGGTATTTTAAAATCTGATTATGCCGTGTGATTTGGGGTACTAAAGAGATACAAAAGCAAATATAATTTAAGTAGAATATTCATTAAGTCTTAAAGGGGAGAAGGCAAGACAAACACAAAGACACATCATCTGGATGAGGGAAACCGTTAGCATAAGTAGCAATGGAGGCCAAGTATTTGTGGAGCTTCTGACTTGAAAGGACATGGAAGAGCAAAGGAAAAGTGTCACCCAGGCAAGACCAACACATCGCAGTTACAGGCAGCGCCACACAAGCAGGACCAGGACAAGAATTGGGGTCTACAAAAGCCTGTTAAATAGTTTGGTTTTATTTCTTCTCTAAAAGTACAAACTGTCCTTCCCTAGTTTACCCATCAACAGATGTGGTCATCTACTCAAAGACAGACACAAAGAGGGGGTGACTATATATATTGAAGTATATATAGATATGGCTATGGCTATGAGTATAATATATATAGAGATTAGATAGAGATTAGATAGATGATAGATAGATAGATAGATAGATAGATAGATAGATAGATAGATAGATAGATAGATACTCTGGCATATTAGACAGACATTTCATCAATAGAGCACAATGCTCAGAGCAAAACAGTCTATTATTCCTGGACTATAATTCAAATACTAAATAGCATTTAGGCACCAGTTTTTTATTTTGTTTTTATTTCAATCCTGCAGTGGGTTTTTTGTTGTTGTTATTTTTAACTTAAATTTTATTTATTGAGGGCTCTTACAGCTCTTATCACAATTCATACATATATCCATTTTGTCAAACACATCTGTACATATGTTGTCATCATCTTTTTCAAACCATTTTCTTTCTACTTGAGCCCCTAGCATCAGCTCTTCATTTTCCCTCTCCCTCCCACACCCTCCCTACCCCATGCCTCCTTGATAATTTCTAAATTATTCTTTTTTTTTTCCATGTCTTACACCAACTGCTGTCTCATTTCACCCACTTTTCTGCTGTCTGACTCCCTGGGTCAGGAACCAAACATCAGTCATTGGGATTGCTTCCCCCTTACTATCCCCCTCCTTTACCCTCTTAATATCGCTGCTCACCTTATTGGTCCTGAGGGGTTTATCTGTTCTGGATTCCCTGTGTTGTGAGCTCTTATCTGTACCAGTATACATGTTTTGGTCTAGCCAGATTTGTAAGATAGAATTGGGGTCATGGTGGGGGGGAGGGAGCATTAAAGAACTAGAGGAAGGTTGTGTGCTTCATCAGTGCTATACTGCACCCTAACTGGCTTGTGGCCATTCTGACAGGGTGTCCAATTGACTACCAATGGGCTTTGGGTCTCCACTCAGACCTTCCCCTTATGCCCATTGATATGGTTTTTGTTTGTTTGTTTTGCTTGGGGTCTTTGATGTCTGATACCTGATCCTATGGACACCTCATGATTACGCAGGCAGGTGTGCTTCTTCTACGTGGACTTTGTTGCTTCTCAGCTAGATGTAGTGCCAGTTTTTTGTTGACATTATTTGTTGGTTGGTTTGTTTTTTCCAAGCCCCAAATTTTAAAGAAACACTAAGAGGCAAATGGCTTGGGCGAGTTACCTCAAAATTCCATGAAAGGCGTGAAAAGAAATATTAACAACAATATCAGGCTAAATGTTTCAAAATAGCAGGTAAGACTAAGAATAAGAAGAACCATGCGATGTTTGTCTATATCTAAATAACACCAGTAATAGCTACATTCTGTAAAAATCTCTGGGTGTGTGACTAAGGACATGAACACAGATACTGAAACATTCATTTATTAAGACATAAAACTATTTCCTTAGGACTGAGCATGAAACCTTACTATCATTTTACTTTATAAATTACAGCTTAAATTCCATTAGCTTTTATAGTCACAATATTTATTAGTTTGTTAGGTTTGTTTATAAAAAGCTTTCCGTTGTAGGGTCATAATGGCTAAACCTGTCAGTTAAACAATTTGGGAGAAATGAGAAAATTAGTTGCTTATATACATAGGATATTTTTAAACATTCACTATATTTCCACATAAAGAATTGATAAAAATACCTTATCTATTTAGTGGCTAATTTCTATCCTTGATGATCTCTGGATCAACTATAGTTCATGAAACCTATCACCTTCCAGTGGGAGAAAGATGGGGCTTTCTGCTCCTGTACAGAGCTACCGGCTCTGAAACTCACAGGAGCAATTCTACCCTGTTGGAATTGAGTTGATGGCAATGAGAGGGTTTTCTGATTTTTGTGTTTTTTTTAATTTTCCATTCATTCCTTATTAATCCAAACTTTCCCTGTTTTAATTTCATTTTACCTGAATAAAGTCGTTAAATATCTCTTTTTGTGCACAGTTACTAGAAATTTCTTCTTTTGGCTTTGTTTGCTTGAAATAATTTTAATTGCTTCATTTTCGTAAGATATTTTCGTTGACTGTATTCTAGTTTGAATGTGCTTTTGCTTGTCAAGTTTCTTTCTTTCTTTTCTCTCTAATACTTTTATTGGGGGCTCTTACATCTCTTATCACAATCCATACACTCCTCCAATGTGTCAAGCGCCTTTGCACATATGCTGCCATCATCATTTTCAAAGCATTCTCTTCCCACTTGAGCCCCTGATATCAGCTCCCCATTTCTTCCACCTCCCTCCCCCCCTCCCTCCCTCACGAATCCTTGATAAGTTATTAGTTTTTCCATCTCTTAAATCATCCTCCATCACCCCTCACCCACATTTCCGTTATTCGTCCCCCTGGGAGGGGGGTCTAGTTTGAACCTTGTGATCCATTCCCCCTATCTCCCCTCACCCTCCCCTAATCCTGATATCTCAACTCTCCTTGTTGGCCCTGAGGGCCCTATCTTGGATTCCCTGTTTCAGGCTCTTATCTGTAGCAGTGTGCATGCTCTGGTCTAATCCGATATTTAAGGTAGAATTGAGGTCATGATAATGGGGTGAAGGAAGCACCAAAGAGCTAGAGGAAAGTCGTGTGTTTCATCAGTGCTATACTGCACCTTGACTGGCTCATCTCTTCCCTATGACCCCTCTGTGAGGGGCTGTCCAATTGTCTACAGATGGGCATTGGGTCTCTACCCCAATCCCCCTTCCCACCCACCCACCAATTCTCCTTGGGTTTGGTTTTATTCTGGGTCTTAGATGGCTGATACCTGATCCCTTCGACATCTCATGATCACACAGACTGGTGTGTTTCTTCCATGTGGGTTTTGTTGCTTCTGAGCTAGATGGCTACTTGTTTATCTTCAAGCATTTAAGACCCAGATCTTTTGATGGCTGAGCACCATCAGCTTTCTTCACCACATGGGCTGATGCACCTAATTTGTCTTCAGCAATCATGTAGGGAAGGTGAGCATCACAGAATGCCGGATTGTTAGAACAAAGTTTTCTTGTGTTAAGGGAGTACTGGAGTTGAGGCCCAATGTCCATCTGAAACCTTAATTCTTAACATACAGATATGAGTACAAAGTTCTGTTCTCCTCTCATTATATAAATATTTAAATGTGTAATTGCCTATATTTAGGCCTCTATAAATGTCCTTTGCCTCCTGGTTCTTTCCTCTATTTCGGCAGTGAGAGTTTTTAATCTCCTTCCAGAGTCCTAGATATTTTGATTTAGTCTGGTACAATCTAAGCTCAGGATGTTAATCTTTTCTTATAAATCCAGCATAGTCCATTTTTTGTTGGAAATATTGTGGTCAAGTGTCTTAGCAAGTCTGCAAAGCAAAAGCTTATCTAGAAAACTTGATATGGCCACGATTAATTCATAATTATTTTATTTTATTTTAATGAAAGATTTGATATGGAAGTTTTGGAACCAATACAAAACCAAACAAAGTTAATTTAAAGTCTGAAGGAATGTTATTACACAAAAGAAATATCTTAAAACACAACGGTTAATCTTATTCTTTAAAAGTTTCAGACATAACGCCTATCTTTCAAATTACTAAGTCTTTTGTTTCTCGAAAGCATAATTGAGAAATCTTTTGGTGTGATCTATCTACCATATTTTCCAAGCTTCATTTCCATTGACCAAACATATTTGACCTGATAATCAACATTTACATGAACCGATGACTAATATAAATTTGCTATGACATAGGATTTTTCATCCACTTCATTCAACCCCTTTCAAAGACTAGGATCTCACTGCTATTGTACTGGTACTCATGTGACAGTACATAGTGAAAGATCTACCAGTCTTTACCCACTGAAATAGATGTAATATTTTAAATTTTTAAGGAGGTCCTGAAAGACCAATTAGTAGTGGTAGCTGGACATCATTCAGTTCTTCTGGTCTCATGGTCTTGGGTTTTGGTAATTCTTCTTTTATGTGGACAGGAAGAGATCAATACTTGCACCTTAAATGTCCACTCATGAGCTTAAATGGCCCGAATCTCTACTCAACAAAGTAGGATGCACAGCATTGTCTTTGCAACTATATCATGCCAGTTGACTTTGGTGTGCCCTGACATCATGGTCCTGAGTCCTTGGGTCCAGTGATTCATTCCCTTAAGGCGATTGGCTTAGAAGTTTTTCAAGCTTTGCCTCCTGTTTACTCAACCACTTTCATGATACGTTTGCAGTCAAAGTTAACAGACATGCACAAATACCCCCCTGTCAACACTATATATCAGGAGTTACCAAAAAAAAACCCAAAAAACCAGAGAAAAGCTCCACAGGGCAGAGCTTTCGTAGTATGCATTTGTTCCCCACTAGATGAGCATCCAAAACTCTCTCTGACTTAGTGCACCCAGTGGGGTTGCCAGGGAAAGTTCTCTCTGGTCACAGTGAATTTTTCAGAAAAGCAGTTTTGCTCGAACCTCGTTTTTTTTGGATGGCTTAAGAGAACAGCATGCAGATGTTTCATTGGTGTTATACTGCACCCTGACTGACTTGTCTCCTCCCTGAGACCCTTCTGCAAGGGGATGTCCAGTTGCCTACAGATGGGTTTTGGGTCTCCACTCCTCACTCCCCCTCATTCAAATCAACTTTGCTTTTTGTTCTTTGATCCCTGATGCCTGATCCCTTCAACACCTCTTGATCACACAGGTTGGTGTGCTTCTTCCATGTGGGCTTTGTTGCTTCTCTGCTGAATGGTGGCTTGTGTAACTTCAAGCCTTTAAGACCCCAGAAGCTATATCTTTTGATAGTCGGGCACCATCAGCTTTCTTCGCCACATTTGTTTATGCACTCGCTTTGTCTTCAATGATTGTGTCGGGAAGGTGAGCATCATGAAATGCCAGTTTAATAAAACAAAGTGTTCTTGCACTGACAGAGTACTTGAGTGGAGGCCCAATGTCCATCTGCTACCTTAACACTATACCTATAAATATATGCACATAGATCTATTTCCCCATCCTCATATATAAATATATTTACATATATATATGCCTGTGTTGAGACCTTTATAAAAACCCTTTGCCTCCTAGTTCTTTCCTCTATTTCCTTCTACTTTCCTCTTGTCTCACTCTTATGCTCAGTCTTCATTTAGGTTTCAGTAATTCCTCTAGGTTACATTACCCTTAATCAAGCCCTATCAGGCCTCTGACACCCTCCTCACCACTGATTTTGGATCACTTGTTGTTCCCTTGTCCCTGGGTTTGTTAACACCACTTCCTTTCCCCCACCTCCTCCTCTCCCATGTCCCCCCGGAACCATCGATCCCATTGTTTTCTCCTCCAGATTGTTTATCCAGCCTATCTTATCTAGATAGATCTGCAGAAATGATAATATGCACAAAAATAAGACAGAGTAAAACAAAACAACAAACCAATGACAAAAAAAGAAAAGTCTGTAAAAAGTTCAAGGTCTGTTTGTTGACCTTTAAGAGTGTTTTCTGGTCGAGTCTGATGGAGTGCCACACCCTGGGCACAAAGTCTATTTTTGGTACTTCCTCGGGACTTCTTTGCTCTGCTCCCCTTGCTCTTCTCTTGCACACCCTTAGTGTTTTGCCTCACTGTAGTGGGGTCAGATCAGGCGCAATTCCCACACTGTGTCTCCAGTGTTGTCCCCTGTAGGGCTATGGGTCAGTGAGGGATGTCATGTCTCATAGTGGGACCGGTCATATGGTCCTCTGTGTGCATTGGCTGCTCTGAGCAGGGATATCATCCTCAAGGCTTGGTGGGCCAGGATGTGCTCACTCTCTCTTCCTCCCCCTTCATTTGCTCCCATCTGCTCTGATCAGACATGTCTCTCTCCCTGAGCTGCAGTTTCAGTGCTGTCCTCTGAAATAAATTCTTCTTCTGAGGGGAGGGGTGGCTGTCCACGTAGTTGAGATTGGGGCCGGCACCTCAGACCTCCCTACTGGTTCACTGCTTCATGCAAGTATGTTGCATTCACATCTTGGAGCACCAGGTTGAATCCTGGTCCCTCTTTCCCTGTGGAGATATCAACAATACCCTCCCCTTGGGTGGGTTAATGCCCTGTTCTTTTTTTACCCCCTTCTTTTTAGTTAGCTACCATATGTATCCCTGGATTTGGTCTGGCCCCTGCCATACTACCTGGACCTCACTCCAGGAATGTTTGTATACAGTAGCTTTTTCCCTATGCCCCTTTTGCATTTTTTTAAGCTTACCTCAGCAGACTCATGTTATACTTGTCCTTTTATGCTTGGCTTACTTTTCTTAGCATAATTTCCTTCACCTCTTCCCATGCAGTGATGTGCTTCATACGTTCATCACTGCTTTTTTAGCAATGTGTAGTACTCCATTGTATGTATGTGCCAGTTTTTTAATCCATTCATCTGTTGATGGAAATTTGGGGTGTTTCCAACTCCTTGCAATTATGAACTGTGCCGCGATGGACATTGGAGCACAGATGTCTGGCCGTGGTTTGTTTCTTGCCTCTTCTGGGTATATGCCCAGTAGGGGGATTGCTGGGTGGTATGGTAGCTCGATTTGCATCTGTTTTAGATATCGCCAGATCAATTTCCATCGTGGTTGTACATACCTACAGGTCCACCAGCAGTGGATGAGAGTTCCTGTCTCCCCACACCCCCTACATCACTTGTTGCTTTCTCATTTTTTGAATTAGGCTATCTTTAAGGGTGTTAGGGGATATCTCATAGTTGTTTTAATTTGCATTTCTCTTATGACTATTGATCAGGAACATTTTCTCATATGTTTATTGGCCATTCAGATTTCTGCCCTTGTGAAACTTCTATTAAGGTCCTTTGCCCACCTCCTCAGTAAGCAATTAGTTTTTTTCTTTTGGGAAGCTAGCAGAGTATTATAGATTTTACTAATAGGGCCTTTGTCTGATGTGTCATTGCTAAAGATGTTTACCCTGTTTGTGGGCTCTCTTATTACTCTCTTGATGAATTCTTTCGATGTACACAGGTGTTTTATCTTCAGTATATCCCACTTGTCAATTTGTGCCTCCTCTGTGTTTATGCCCTTCCCTATTTCTGATAGCCTATGTATTCCCTGTGTCAAAGTTCTCAGGTTGCTCCTAATTCCCTCATTGATGGCCCTAATAGTTTGGGGTTCTACGTAGAGGTCTGTGATGTAGCTTGAATTTATTTTTGTGGGTCTTGCTTCATTTTTCTTCAGGTAGATATCCATTTTTTCCAGCACGACTTGTTGAAGAGGGCATCTCCTTCCCATTTGATATTTTTAGGGCCCTTATCAAAGATCAATTGTCTCTATGCTGATGATTTTATTTCTGGGTTTGCAGTTCAAATTAAAATATTTTATGTAAGTTTGGACTTCTTATATTTTTTTTATTAAAAGATCATTTTATTGGGGGCTCTTACAACTCTTATTACAATCCATACATCAATTGTATCAGACATATTTGAACATGTTGCCATCGTTCTTTTCTAGATATTTACTTTCTTTTTTAAAAATCATTTTATTGGGGCTCATGCAATTCATCACAATACATAGATCAAGTGTGTAAAGCACACTTATACATTTGTTGCCCTCATCATTCTCAAAATTCGCTTTCCTCTTGGGTTCCCGGAATCAGCTCATTTTCCTTTTTCCCCTCCCCCCTTTTCCCTCCCCCCTCCTCCATGAACCCTTAATGATTTATAAATTACTATTATATCTTATCTTACACTGCCCGGCCGTCTCCCTTCACCCACCCTTCTGTTGCCCATCCCCCAGAGAGGAGGTTATATGCAGATCCCTGTGATCAATTCCCCCTTTCTACTCCCTCCCGGTATCGCCACTGTCACCTCTGGTCCTGAGGGGTTCATCTGTCCTAGATTCCCTGCATTTCTAGTTCCCATCTGTACTGCTGTGCATCCTCTGGTCTAACCTTCTTATATTTTTATATTAGTATAAAAATAACACTTAATATGTACCAGGTACTTTTTGAAATGCATTTCATGTTAGCTCATTAGTTCTCACATATGAGGAATTTGTTTTTCAGACATTCCTCATAAATTCTGACCCAATTAAGTCTTCTCTTCCTAGTTGCCAGAATTAAAACCAAAAAAGCAACTCACTGCCATCAATTCAAAGTCAACTTATAGTGACCCTATAGGAGAGTGTAGAACTACTCCTATGAGGTTCCAGGCTTGTAACTGTTTACAATAGTAGAAAGGCCTGTCTTTCTCCCGAAGACCTGGGTGGTGGTTTTGAACTGTTGACCTTTATGGATCGCCACTCAATGTGGAACCATGACACTAGGGCTCCTAGTTCCCAGGATAGATAAAGTTTATTTTTATGAGCCCAGGATTTAGATGATGAAATCTAGACACTCGACCAGGACCACATTTGTAGCCAGTGGCACAGGAGGATTTCAAGTTCAGGAAAATATTTCTAGAATTGAGCTATCTAGATTTGTGATCATGCAGTAAGATGGGAATTCCCGTACATTGATGGATTGGGTGCAATTTGTTTCTGGAAACAATTTCACAACTTATGTCAAGACTTTTATTAATACTCACCCATTTTACCAATAATTCTATTTTTGAGATTCTGTAGAAATAACATGAATTGCTTAAAAAAAAAAAAAAAAGGACTGACACCAAAAAGGTTTCTCAGAGATCTATAAGAAAAGAAAGTTCAAAAATGCTAGGAAAGATAAGCTATCTAGCTACACCCAGAGGCAGGAATATTATGTGACTTTTCAAACTTAGATCAAACATTTTTAATGATAACTTTTTTTAAAAAATCAAAACGTGATGGTAAATAGTCAATTTGCTCACAGTCCTTTGTAAAATGATATAGAAATAATGAGAGAAATTACCAAAATTTGTACAGTAATTATCATTGGTTGACATGATCATATGTGATTTTTCTTCCTACAAAGTTTTAATGTTATTAGTTTTTAATAAAAAATCAGTTTTATTTATAAATAGAAAAAGACAAATATTTTTATAAACTAATGCTTCTGTTATATCCTACAGGAACAAAAACAATCTGAAAAATTGTTTTAAAACTCATATAATGTTTATACAAACTCATATAATGTTTATACAAAATACAAAAGATTACAATTATCGACATTTCATATTTAAAAGGCAAAGAAGTTCCATGCATTTTTAACAGTTTCTCAAGATTTGTTTTCAATTACTGAATCTTAGTTTTCAGATGAAAAAGAACAATAAAAAGCGATGCTCTGCTAGGCAATAAAAACACTTTCTCATTTGATCTCCACAAATGCCCAATAAAATAGACTTTCTCATCTCACTTTAAAGAAAATTATTTTAGGATTTGGGGGAGATTACATGACTTGTCTAAAACAAATGAACCAGTTAGAAGTGGAGTTATACCCCAAGAGTTTCTAAGGAAATTTTTTTTCATATGACATATACATGATTATAAAATTTCAACATTTTATTGTTTGATCCCTTCAGTATTCAATAAAAGATTGAAGATGGCTAATCCACCCAAAATAAGTATATTAAATAGGGAAATTTTCTGTATTCTCTATCATATTCCTTATTATTTCAGTTTGGTACTATGGTTACATTGTTCATTTCCCTCAATCACTAGAATTTCATCACAAATTACCCACTCCCTGAGGTGCCACTGAGACTCCCCAACAGAGACTAACCTAAGAATAAAGGAAATCATGAAGAAACTACACCAACTGATTCCCCCTCACCTCCAGCCTTTCCCCCACATGAACAACATCACTATGGTACTTCAATATTCTTCACCAGCACCAAAATTCAAATACATCGATTCTTCTTTGATCTTCCTTATTCATTGTCCAAGTGCCACATGCATAGGAAGCAACTGAAAATACCATGGCTTGGGTCAGGTACACCCTAGTGGTCTAAGCAACATCCTTACTCCTCAACATTTTAAAGAGGTCTTGTGCAGCACACAGCAGAGTCACCATTCTCAACCCTCAAGATACCTACTGTGCCAGGGAACATCTAGACCTCCTGCTGGAGGTGAGGGACCACCTGGGGCACAGGAAGGAGTATGGTGGGGATTTCCTGAGGGCCAGGATGACTTCCCCCGCCCTGAGGGCAGGTGCTTCAGGAGAAGTGACCAACTTCTACAATGGCACCTACCTTGTTCAATTCCCTCTCTTCTGGGGAGGCCCGGTGTCTCTGTCCCTGTTGCTTAACCCAATGAAGGGGTGGCCACCCTGTGGAGGGCAAGGAGCCAAGGCTACAACAAAGTGATTTTCACTGCCCAGTTTTCCACTAGCACCTTGCATGCCAACACTAAGTGTAGCCTAGTTTTAAATTCGAGTGTTGGATCCTCAAGACCAAGAAGGCTTCTACTGTTTGAAACCTCAGCACATACCCTGTGCTGCACTCTCCCACATGCCCTCCAAGAACATGGAAGGTTCTTATCTTAGTGAATAAGAAAGATGCCTCTTTGAAATGTAAGTCTTTATTTCTAGAGACTACTTGGTCAAATATGATACAGCCAAGTGAAAGTCCTGTCGCTATATCAATGTTGTTGTTAGGTGGAGTCAGTTTGCTAGTGACTCCTGATGACCCAAAGCACAATGTAAGGAAACATTGCCTAGTCCTGCACCATCCTCACACCGTGGTTACGATTGAGTTCGTCATTGCAACCATGGTGTCAATCTATCTCATCGAGCAGCTTCCTCTTTTACCCTGACCTTCTACTGGACCAAGCATGACATTCTTTTCCAGGGACTGCTCTCTGCTGAAAAACGTGTCCAAAGCACATGAGACAAAGTAAAGTCTCACCATCCTCCCTTCTAAGGAGCAGTCTGGTTGGACTTTTTCCAACACGGATTTGTTTGTTCTTTTGACGGTCCATCGTACTTCAGTATTCTTCACCAGCACCAGAATTCAAATGCATCGATTCTTCTTTGATCTTTCTTAGTCATTGTCCGACTTCCACATGCATGTGAAAATACCATGGCTTGGGTAAGGTACACGTTAGTCTTCAAAGTAATGTCCTTACTCTTCAACATTTTAAAAAGGTCTTGTGCCGCAGATTCATCCGAGGTAATGCGTCCTTTTATTGATCACTGCCTCCCTGACTATTGATTGTGAATCCAAGCAAGATGAAGTCCTTGGCAACTTCAATCTTTTCTCCATTTTTCTTAATGTTACCTATTGGTCCAGTTATGAGAAATTTGTTTGTTTGTTTTCATTACATTGAGTTGTAGTTATATTGAAGACTTCAATCCTTGATCTTCATCAGCAAGTGCTTCATGACTTCCACACTTTCAGCAAGCAAGGATGGATCATCTGTATATTGTAGCCTGTAAACAAACCTTCCTCCACTGCTGATGCCAGGTACTTCCTTAGATGGTCCAGCTTCTCAGATTATTTGCTCAGCATACAGATAGAGTACATATGGTGAAAGGATCCAACCAGTGGTAGGACTCAAATAGTTTAACAACTGACTGCCCTAATCATTGAGAAACAGAAATAAGAATTAAAAGAGGGCGAGAATAGATGGTTGTACATTCTTTCTGGAAAAGCGCATCATGCTTGGTAAAGTGGAAGATGCAGTGAAAAATAGGAGCCCCTCAAAAAAAATGGGTTAACACAGAGGCTGCAACAATGAGCTCAAAACAACAATGATGGTGAGGATAGTGCAGGACTCGGCGTTGTTTTCTTCTGTCCCAAATTGGGTCAGTATGAGTAGGACCACCTTGATGACACCGAATGACAACGATAGCGTCTTTCTGCTTCTTAAGAAATTACCTGGCACACCAACTGGATGTCTGTATCCCATGTACCGATAAGCTAAGAAATTACATTTTACAAAATGCTCTGAATCTGTGGGCAGAGTGACTAACTTATCACCAAGAAATAACTAAAGCTGTGCAGTCTCTTATTTCCTGGTAGCTGGGGCTCCCTACGTACTGATTTCTTTATTTGTCTGTTTAAGGCCAAATGTGGGGATAGAGATTATGGAAAGCTTCAACGCCATTCGCGTCTCCAACTGTGACAGCATTTCTCCAGTGCCTGGTAAAAGCAGCGCTTAGTCCTGTTGTCATTGTTGATAGCTGTTATCATGTTGGCCTCCAGCTTCTGATGAGTCCATACACAAGGGGATCAGGCCACTGCCCTCTGTGCTTAGTATTAAAGCTCTTGAAAAAGGCTTCCCTCTTTTTGATGAATTTGTTTGCTATCATTAGTTCTGTAGGTACATTGACAATCTAGCTTGTCTAAGGTAGGCCAAGGTACTAGTTATTTAAGTGAGTGAATAAATGTAAACTCTACTATACCATAAACCTACTTCAGAAACTGTATCTTTCACTATCAATCTGCTCATGAAGAAACATATAACCTGCCCAGCAGTTCAAAACCACTCTTCATTTTCGCTGTTTTTCAAGCTATTTTAACACATACCGATAATTTCGCTGGTATTTTACTAATCTCTTCGATTTCTTTGACTTCTCACAGGAGTGAACTAAATTAAAATGCTTGCGTCCTTTGAAGTTCAGCACAAACAACTTACAGATCAGTAATAAATGTATTCACATTGAGATACATGAAATGTATTCACACTGAAATGCACTCGTATCAGGTGTTAGAATATTAAACTAGTTCTCTTTGGTAGGCGAATAAGCAATGCTCTAAGTCACCAAGGGCTCTGCACCATCCTCTCAAACGCTTCGTAAACCAAGACAGACAGGTCGGGGCCAGGCACACCTGGGGCCTCAAAGATTGCCTCTAAAGCAACCGCATCCAGTTCTCGAGCCAGACCAGTCTTTTGTCTTGTTTGTTTGGATTTGCGTTGTTTTTTTCCCCACAACCTAACACTAACTCTAAGATTGGTAATTTGAATGTGACTTTTAAGAGACTATAACAGCATATGACAACCTACGGGAAACCTGGCGAAAATGATAGTGGAATAGAGTGCTCCTTACTAAGCAAGAGTTGATGATTTTATTCCCATACAAGGGCCACCAGATATTATAGAATTTACCCAGAAGGCCACATTTCCCTATTCTGGAAGCAAACATCTGCTCTTACCATGATCAATATGAATGATCATTTGAAACATTAACTTCAGAGTTTTTTTGTTGTTTGTTTTGTTTTTAACTGAAAAATAGCTATCCCTTTAACAGGATGCATCAATAAAACTTTTCCTCCACTACAGTCCCCTTCATCCCTATTAAAAAGGTACCTACAAAAGATACTTTGTGCTTAGTAAATGCATATTGGTAATTCTACGTTTGAGAAGATCGTGTCTTGCTGATTATTTGGCAGAGAAAGCAGGCCAAAGGAGAGAGAAATGCAAGCTTGACATGACACCCTCAGTCCCCAGTGGGTATGTCTGGGAAGACACATGGAATCCTGCCTCCTGTAGCTGGACTCCATCAACATGAAAGCATGCCGGGAAGAGGAATTCATCTATCTCATGGGAGATTCCACAATTCACCAGTGGATGGAATACTTCAAAGAGAAGATCACAGTATAATTCAGGCTAAGCTCCTTGGAATACAGTTTGATGTAGATAAATCCCCTACCAACGTAAGCTGTCATGATTGTTATTCAGTGAGAGGGCAGACACCAGGAGGAAGATGATGATATTGCACTTTGGCTAAAAGGGAGTCGGTTACGGTGCCACTGAGACACCTTGATCTTCGATATCTTACTTCATTTCTCTGTCACACTTTCCTCGCCAGTCAACTAGGATTAATACCAGTATCTGCTGGTTTTTAAGAAGATTAGATGAGGCCATAACTATAAAATATTTAATACATCTCAAGGCAGAGTGCTCAATTAGCAATAATAAAAAGAAAGGTGCCACAGTCAGATCAAGTCAATGTATAAAGACCTCAAAGTGCTCATCATAAAGTTTCAATGATAGATGGAAGTAGGTCACCTGCTCTTTCTTAGCCAAGTGTGTTAGCTGTTTGAATTACCCAGGGACTTCCCAATAATCAATAGCTATGTGATTTTTTTTTTAAAAAGCTTTCAAAGCTATTCTTTTATTTAAACTATAATAAATCAGACATGGTCAACCTCTTGAACTTGAAAAACAAAATCTCATCTATCTTCATGACTAGTCAGTCCTCAACCTGATGACCTGTTCTCCTTTGATTCTGGGATTCTGTATCAACAGCACTGAAGTCAGTGGATCTGCACGTATCCGGAAAATTTCAACATCCACTTGCTGTGGACTTGGATAAGAATATAACATCCAGTGGTAAAAACAGTTACCTTTTGGTTGGATCATTAATGTATTCAGTCAAAGAGACTGAGTACATGGCCTGGGTCATTGATAGAATTGGAGGAGGAAAAAGTACTATCATTGTAATTTCTCTAGGTCAGCATTTTAGACCCTTTCCCATTGACATTTTTATTCAAAGAGTCCTCAACATCCATGACATAGTTTATTGTGTCAGCCTGGCCGATAAACACAAATGGGATTAACTGAAGGGTGGAGAGATAAATGGCTTGGTGAGCCTCGCCTTTCTTGTCTCTCGCTCTTTGATCATCGGACCAGTGTGCGGCTACCTTGCTTGTTCTGTGCCTCGATTTACAGGCTACACTACCTGTGGGACCCCTAGCCTGTGGACTGTGTCGCTGTAAGTTGAGGTCCCTTTAAGACATCTCTGGAGCCGGGGACTGGCAGTTGGTGACCTAGCTGACAGTTGGTGACCTGCCTTGTGATTGGCTGCTGTGCTGAGACAGCCTAACTCTCTCTATATATAGAGGAAGACCTGGCAGCAGATGAGATTTGAAGGACTGCTAGTGTCTCACAACTCTCTCTCACGGGAGTAAGTTGCACTGAGCCCTTTGTACTGCTTTATAATTTAACTGTTTTTTTCTTGTAGTATATATCTATCTGTATATAATTTAACAGTTCATTTCTTGTGTTATATATCTAATTATCTTTATAAATAAATAGATTAAATTATCACCAATTTGGTGTTATCTCTCTAGAGAACCCTGTCTAACACAATCCGCAAAGGTGTTCAGCGTCTTCTTTGGAGAAGCCCAGACACGATAGTGATCATCAAGACAGAAAACATCAGGGAGATGTACAGCGATACAGAGAGATTTGGTGACTTTCATGGCTACATTCAGTATCTTGCTCTAAAGGAGATTTCCCAGGAACCTCATATTGGTATCATAAACCCATAAGTTAACATTTTAATTTCTCTCACTTGCATTTTAATAGGACTTCTCAAAATTTGACCAGTAAAGAGTCATTGGCATGATAATTTCAGGTGAATAGGGCCATAATGTTATTTAAAATAATTTGGCACCATATTCTTCCTTAATTTGGCACTATGTTCCTAATTTGGCATCATGTTCTCCTTCAATTTAGCACTCTTAATCATGCCCTAGACACTACTAAGCCCTTAACTTACTCTTGCTACATCTGGAAATGAAGAAGAACAATTTCATAGGAACATCTTAGTTATCTTTACATAGTTTCCTCTGGGAAGGGGTTAATACATTATTGATCACCTTTTGTGTTGTTGGAAAAAAGTATTTGTTATGAACAAATGATTGGTTTTGCAAAATTCTTTCATGGGACCTCCAGCTCTGTTTTTATCACCAAGTCCAGTTGTGTGGGTGGTTTAAAAATCAGGAGAGGTATGCAATGAGGTTTGCAACATCATACTTATTCAACCGCTATGCTAAGTAAATCATCACATAAGCTGGCTTATATAAAGAAGAATATGGCACCGGGATTGGAAGAAAGCTTATTAATACCCTGAGATATACAGATGACACAACCTTGCTTGCTGAAAGCGAGGAAGACTTGAGGCACTTACTAAAGAAGATCAAGGATTGAAGCCTTCAGTATGGATTACAACGCAATGAAAAAAAGAACAAAATCCTCACAACGGGACAAATAGGTAACATAATGATAAATGGAGAAAAGGATTTTGTCGTGTTTATGTCCACAATCAATGTCCATGGAAGCATCATTCAAGAAATCAAAAGCTGAGTTGCATGAGGTAAATCTGTTGC
>NW_022111363.1:7633794-7635479 GCF_000313985.2 Echinops telfairi
TGTCTAGCATACTTTGACTATGTTGTCAGGAGAAGGCAGTCCCTGGAGAAAGAACATCCTGTTTGATAAAGTGTAACAGCCCAGAAGGAGAGAGAGCCCCTCTAGGCAATGGATTGACCCCATGCCCACAACAAAGGGCTTAAGCACAGGAAGAATCGTGAGGAAGGCACAGGACTGGCAGTGCTTCATTTGGTTGTCCCTAGGGTCGGTATTGATCAGAATCCACTCGATGGCACCTAACAACAACAAATAATTGATAAAACGATGAACTGATCTGTCTTCGAAGAAGTACAACCAGAGTTCTCCTTAGAGGCAAGGGTGGTGAGACCTCTTCTGACATACTTTGGACATGTTTTCAGGAAGAACCAGCCCGTGGAAAAGGACATTATTTGGTAAAGTACAAGGGACGTGAAACAGACGAAAGCCCTCAAGGAACTGGATTGAAATTGCGGCTGCAACACTGGGCTCTAGCATGGGAATAATGGTGAGGGTGGCTCAGGACTGAGCAGTGTTTCCTTCTGTTGGGCATGAAAGTCGCCGTGGGTCGAAACCCACTAGATGGCATCAAACAATATTAACTTTTCCTTCCTCATTGTTTCTAACGTTTGCATTCCAATCACCAATAATTATCAATTATTATTGATTGCATGTTAGATCATTTTCAGACTAAAGTCACTGTAGTTGAGGCATACATTTGAATGACAGTTGTATTAATTGGATTTCCTTGAGAGCCAATAGATATAATCCTATCCCAGGCAGTATTGCACTTCAAGATAGACCTTAAAATGTCCTTTTTGACAATGAATGTGATAGCATTCCTCTTGATTGCGTCGTATCTGGCACAGTAAACTATATGATTTTCTTTTTCAAAATGGCCAATACCAGTCCATTTCAGGTCACCTAAGATATCAGTCTTTATATATTCCATTTCATTTCTGATGGCTTCTAGTTTTACTAGATTCATACTTCACACATTTTAAGTTCTGATTATTAGCAGATTATTGTAGCTGTTTCTTCTTACCTTGAGTCATGCTCCGTCAGAAAATGTTGTGCTCCATCAGAAAATGAAGATCCCACGGGCTCCAATCCCACCAGCTTTACTTCATTCACAGAAGCATGGTAGACTCTAATTTGAGAAAGCAACTGCTCTTCAGTCACATGTTGAGTGCCTTCTGACCCAAGGGACCAAATCGCCCGGCACTATCTTCAACAATTCCATTAGGCCTTCAATAGCCGATGAGGTTTCCATGTGAGGCATATGATTTTCAGTGGCTACTTCCTTTAAAGTGGGCTGCCAAGTCTTTCTTCAAAGTCTGTTCTTTGTCTGGAAGCCCTGCTGAAACCTGTTCGTTTGGGGGCATTTGAAATTCCAGTGGGCATTTGGGGCACTTGAAGCTTCCAGCATCATAGTAACACTCAAGCTGACAAGCTGAAAGACAAGTGGTCACGGATTGCACTTAGGGATGACTGATAACTCCTCACCGCACACAGTGAAATGGTCTAAATGCAAGCAACCCCATGAAAAACTGGCTCTGACTTCGTCTTGTAGGGATAATAGAAAGCAGAGGCCTAGTTCCCAAATGCTGTTCAGACAGGCATAGAAGGCACCAAAGCAACATCGCAACCCAAAAGCAAAGGTCTCCACAGCTGGATATTGGAAGGTTCCATGGGGCCTGCTTTCTTAT
>NW_022111363.1:7635579-7637533 GCF_000313985.2 Echinops telfairi
CACCAAAGCAACATCGCAACCCAAAAGCAAAGGTCTCCACAGCTGGATATTGGAAGGTTCCATGGGGCCTGCTTTCTTATCGAATACCAAATGGCCCAAACACTGCATTTCCTTTTTCTATTTAGTTACTGTATGTACTTGAGTAGCAGCTGACCCAAATATAAGCTGAGACACCTAATTTTACCACACAAAAAACTGGGAAAACTTATTGACTCGAGTATAAGCCTAGGGTGGGAACTACAACAGCTACTTGTAAATTTCAAAATAAAAAATAGACACCAATAAAATTATATTAATTGAGGCATCAGTAGGTTAAATGTTTTTGAATATTTCAGAGAAAAACTGTAAACTAGCTCTGTAAGTGGAAAAGAGGGTCAACAAAAACAATATGGTATCAACAATATATATGCTGTGCTACTGCATGCGTTGCATTACTACATACGCTGCTTACCACATGTACACAATGTAGCTTGTAGAGTTTGAGGTCTAACACAGACTGATGATATTCCAGAATGTGATGACATGACTGTTTGCATAGAGCAGCCTGTGTTATGGCTCATAATATACATGCTGCATTATGTATGCACTGTGTTACTGCATGCACTGCATTACGGCATACCCAGCATTATCACATATGTATGGGAAGTGCTAACGCAACACTTGCAATAACACAGTGCATACACAACACAGCATGTATAATATGAGCCCTAACACAGGCTGCTCTATGCAAGCTTAGTCAACACTGGGTCCAAATAGGGGTTAATAAGAAAATAAAATATAGCAGACTAAGTACTGTAAATAATGTACTGCATATCCAAAACCAGAGATATATTGGTACTTGTATTCAGCAATGCTTGGGTGGAGCAAGGGTGCGTGACCAAGCACGGGTAAGACTGTAAAGGCTATGTCATTGGTCACAGCCCTGGAGTAGAGCGGGAGAAGAACAGCGGCTGTGTCTGACATTCATCTGACAAGAAAGCGGTGTGCCCAGGTTCCAGCACACAGAGGGGGGCAGGTTCTTGCCAAGTACAGCATGGACAACACAGAGGCTGCCAGCTTGCAGGAGGAAAGAGGAGCGGTGATATCAGCAGTCATCAGTCCATCCACAAAGACTGCAGGCACCTGCAGATGAGCAGGAGAGACCATAGAACACTGGCACTGCGCCAGAGAACAGGTATAAGCCGAGGGGGACTTTTTCAGGATAAAATGTGCCGAAAAACTCGGCTTATCCACGAGTATATACGGGGGTCTGCCTGTCTGTAGGCTGTTTTTGTTACTCGAGGTCATCCAGGTAAGGAAGGGCATTTAGAGTGGGAATCTAACTTTCAAAGCATTTGAACATTACCATGGCTTCCAAGCAGCTCTTTATATACTTGTCAAAAAGAATGAGGGAGGTGGGAGCATCCAGAACTTAAAACCTAAGTAAATCACTTGGCCTTTGCCACAGATAGTTGGAGAAGCATTTGGTAAGGTGAGTGGTTGAGTACTCATCATTTTTTATTTCCAAAGTCAACTCCTAGAAGTTTCCCATGGGTTTGGGGATCCAGATGTAGAAATGACACTGATGTTGGAGCGGATTCCTTCAGAACTGAATCATGGCAGGAGTGAGCAGTCCAGCGGCTTGGGAGAAGAGCCTCCTCAGCTGGCAAATAAAACGCATCAGCTTCCCTAGACCAAAGAGCAAGCAAACCTTCCAAATGTATTACAGATCCTCTTCAGACTGGTATACATGTCTCAGGCACCTGCCAGCTCTCTGTGTGGTAGACATTGATACTACACGTCTTGAGAACCCAGATGAACATGGCTGTACACACAGGAGAGACACTGGAGGGGCGTTGCACACAATAACCTCATAGAACTTGAGACATTTTCATGCCCAAGAGTCTCTGGTGACACTTGGCAAAAGCAGAACTTCAAATACCTGAGAAACACCCAGTTTGTACACTTAAGAGTC
>NW_022111363.1:7638203-7648254 GCF_000313985.2 Echinops telfairi
CTCCTCCACGGGCCCTCAAGACCGAGGGTCTCAGAGCTTCTCCAGCGGGGACAACATCACAGCGGTGAGTAAGCAGCATGGGGCCAAAGGTCTCCTCCTGCCTGTGGTCAGGAGAGGCAAAGACCGGGAGCTAAGTGAGGCCGCGTCTCTGCCCCCGATGGGCCCCCCACTGCGGGAAGGGCAGGCCCGGAGAAAGGGCTTGAGGGAAGTGTGTGGAGTGGAACAAGAATGGCGGGAACCTGCTGGTAACTGGACCAGACGGGCTGCTGTGAAGGTGAACTTCCTGGCTGCTGACCGACCGGCAAAGGGCCCGGGGCCCCAAGATGCGGCATACTACAGAGTATTTTTAGCCATAAGGAGATGGGAAGTTACGATTCTAGGACATGGACGGACTTTGAAAACACAAAACTAAACAAAGTAAGCCAGAAGTATGGGCTAGATACTTTTGGACCTCACTTACAAAATATCTGGAATAAGAAAATGCAGAGATAAAAGTTTATTCCGTGTCTTCAAGGGCTGAAGGAGGGGCAAATGGGGAATTATGACTTAAAGGAGACAGAGTGTGGGAGTTGCATAAGCTGGTGATAACCTGAGACCCTCAAGAGTAAAGGGGTGCAGTCTAGCCTGTCAATCACATCGCAGCTTGATGACCTCATTTGGAGGTGCTATGGAGATAAATAGCTCACTGGAGGCCAGATACACTCTCTGCTTGTCTCCCTGCTGACAAGACAGATGGAGCTATACTGATGGAGCCAGAGCCCTGGAGCCGCAGGAGCCACGTGGAGACCCATGACAGTGCCGAGCTGCTACCACCATCAATGGATCCGCAAGACTTGCTACCCACTGGCCTATGATCTTCCTGCACTCAGCCTCATTGTATGCGTTGCATGAGTCCGAAGAGGACTTTATAGATTGGTATCACACATATGGGCTGATATCTGACTTGTGGACTTGATCTAGACTGGGCTGGGATGTTTTCTTAATACACCACGAGTATGAATAAATTTGTTTCTCTAGTCTACCTGGACTAGCACACGGAGTTACTGGCTGCTGTTAGTTGTCGCCTAGTTGGCTCAGGTTCTGGCAAATAATTGTTGAGAACTGATTACTGAGAACTGCTTATCAAAGTTCGCATTGTTGATCAGTTGTTAGAATGCGACCACCATTGTTTGGACTTAATGAACATTGGCATTTTTTGGCATTGGCAATGACAAAAACCTTTTCTAACTGTCTCTCAGACGATACACATCGTACTGAGTGCTAGTGCTAGTTAAACAAGTGATGTCAACAAATCGGCTATTCAAATACTTTAGGTAATTTATTTATTCATTTATTTCATAAATACATACATTTTCTTGAATTTAGCAGACAGTGCTGGAATGATGTGCAAAAATTATTCGATCATATTACTCAAAATTTCCCATGTAGCAATATTTACAAAAATGATCTTGTTAATGAGGTATCATTATTAAAAATATACATTGACAAGGAAAGGTTAAACCTTGGGCATCAGCAAAAATCACAATAGAGAACAAATGGTTAGAAAATATTTCATCATTTTGAAACAAACCATGTTCCATACAATAATGCACTAAAAATTGTGGAATACGCGCTGTCCTTACCAGCAACTAATGCTGCGACTGAACACATTTTTTCTACAGTAAATAAAGTGTGGACATCAGAAAATTCACAATTAAGCGTTGAGACATTGAAAGCCATTTTATGTGTGAAATATAATTTAACAAATTCTTGTGAAAAATGTCATGACCTTTTAAACAACGACAGCAATCTACTAAAAAAAATTCACTCAAATGAGAAATATGCCAAAGAATAAAATAATACTACACATAATTTTAATGTACTATATTTATAAATTGTACTTATGTTGAAATTTTAAAAATATATTACAATACTATTTTTGCTTTCTATGAACATTTTTGTTGCTCCAGATAGACCAAATTTTTCATCAAGAACCCCCACCACCACCACCACCCCCGGTCAATGGTGTCCTGCTTTACCAATGTTAAAATCTGGTCACCTTGGTTAAATGGTCAGGCAGGCACAAAAATCTCAATGTCCTTAACCACATTTTTAAAATCATTTTATTGGGGGCTCATACAACTCTTATCACAATCCATACATACATCAATTGTGTAAAGCACATTTGTACATCTGTTACCCTCATCATTCTCAAAACATTTGCTCTCCACTTAAGCCCCTGGCATCAGCTCCTCATTTTTCCCCTCCCTCCGCTCTCTCCCCTCTCCCTCATGACCCCTTGATAACGTATAAATTATTATTTTGTCATATCTTACCCTGTCCGACGTCTTCCTTCACCCGCTTTTCTGTTGTCCGTCCTCTGGGGAGGAGGTTATATGTAGATCCTTTTACTACATTTTTAAAAAAATCCTATTTAACAACAACAACAGAATGTCAGAATTAAGCACAGAGGCCTTCTCTTCTCACATGCGTTCTTCTCCTGTGTCATCTCTCCTAGTGCACTCACTTATCAAGCACCCGAAAATGACGTCTCAAAAACTGCTGCTGATGTTGATGGCTCTATGCGTACTTGGATGGATACTTTTGGGAATTTCTCCACATGCCACAAAGGTAGGAAGTGTTTTCCTCGGGTCCTCCATGGAATCAATAGGGCACTAAACCCACTTTTGACAGTGGAAATCAAATTTGTCATTTTGTCATACTCACTGGTGTGCATTTTCTTTTGGTATGCAAAAGTTAATCTTTTAGCAACCAATTTCTCTTTATTTTATTTTCTAGATGTTAACTCAAAAAATCATTTTTCATACATTCTGATGTTATAGAGGAATTCACCCATATTTTCTTGATGTGTTGTTGAATTCATTGTACAGTTTTGTTTTGTATATATTCAAATCTGATCCATTTGGAAAACATGCTGCTGAATGGTTTCTGGGTGCATCCAAATTGACCTTCTTCATATAGGGTGAAACTTTTAAGAGCTAGCTCAATGATGTTGACATGTTTTTCTTGGTCTCATAAGTTTCTAGTCTTTGCATGTGTTATAGTTAGGTGTATTGTGCCAACTAGGCCAATGGGAACAGTTTAATCACGTTGCAGCTTGATTTGGAGGGCAATGAGATAAATGACTTTCCAAGGCCCGCCCCCTTCTCTCTTCCTCCTTGGTGATCCAACCAGCTTGCTCTTGCTTGAGCTCAACCATGTGCTGCACTACCTTTAGGCCAAGCCAACCTGTGGGTCATGTTGCTAGAGCTTGAAGCCCCTTCAAGACCTGCTTCGCTGTGCTGCTGGTGCGTACATCATTTGAGCTTGATACTGGTGGATCCTATCCCCGTAACAGCTTGAGTTCAAGATCCTATGGGAGCCTGCTTCGCTAAGATCCATGCTACTGACTGTTGCTAACCCACCCTGCTCTCTGCTGCCTGCAGGCAGACTGCGAGTTTTGCCTGAGGGAAGACTCCAATGTCTGCTTTCTTGATCTTGGACCAGCCGTGTGAGTTGAAGGACTTTCAGTATATTAACTGCTCCATAAAAGTGAGTTGAGCTGAGTCCTCTGGACTGCTGTGTACTAATTAGCTGTTCTATTCCTTCTCACTGTATAAATCTATCTATCTATCTATTTAATCCTAAGTGTCCTGGTTTTGTTTCTCTAGAAACCCCTACCTAACACTGCATGGGATCTTATCATTTTCCTGTTGCTTGTTTAAGTGGAAGTTATTTGCATTTTCTTTCTGTAAGTTTCCACCAAACTCAGGTTCTGTCTTTAGTAGGTTTTATTGTACCTGTTCAGTTATCCCAATCCTATTAGTAAACATTTCATCTTTTACCCCCACTGATTTGGTGCTATCTCAGTATAATTTAATTTTGCATATATAATAGGTTATATTTCAGATCTGCTATATCACTTTATTTTTATCCATGTTTCAATCCATTATTTAATTACAGAGACTTAACAAGTTTTAATGTCCAGGAAAGCTAACTGATACTTGCTCTCCCCTGTCTATCCACCCCTCTCCCACAGGCATTTCCGGTTAGTTTGTCTAGCTCCAGATCATAATACAATATTACTTAAAAAACAGCATCTTTATGATGTTACCTTTTCTAGCTAAGAACATGGTAACCATTCCCTTTGTCTGAGCATAATTTTGTTTACTTCAGTATTGTTTTATTTGTGTTCTGAATGTAAGTCTTGAACTCAGAGGTTAACTTTGTGCCTATGTGTTTTATTATCCTCATATATCATGTGTTGGGGTGTCTCGTGCATTTTCTTCTTTTTGTTTACTGTCTGTATGCTGTTGATATTAAATGCCATAAATCACTTCCAACCTACAGCCACCATACCTCCAGCAAAGGAAGACACTGCCTGGTTCTGGGTACCCTCGTAATCTTTTCTGCGTGAGCCCTTTGTTACAGTCCATGTGTCAATCCATTTCCTCAGGGTTTTCCCCTCTCTGACTGGCACTCCACATTACCAAGCAGGATGCCTTTCTCCAAAGAGTGGCTCTTTCTGATAATATGACCAAAGGACATGAATCAAAGTCTCGCCATCGTGGACTTTTTTTTTTTCAATTAAAAGAATATCTTTAATGAGTGAAAACAAAGTTTTTGGAAGTATGTTCTCACAGACAAGAACAGGCCATCACAGAAAAGCAGGGCGAGGCCATGACCCTCCAGTTAAGGAGCATGCTGGCTGTACTTCTTCTCAAACAGATTTGTTTATTCTTCTGGTAGTCATTTTATTGGGTATTTTCCACCAACACCATAATTCAAAAGCATCAATTCTTCTTCAATCACCCTTATTCATTGTGCAGCTCTCACATGTGTAGGAGGCCATTGAAAATACCTAGGTCTGGTTCTGGCACACCTTGATCCTGAAAGTGAAATTTCTGTTTTTAACCTAACTTGATAGATGTCTTTTCCAGCAGATTACCCCAGTGTAATGTGTCACTTGATTTCTTGACAGCTGCTTCCCTAGGAGTTGATTGTACACCCAAGTAAAATGAAATGCTTGACAACCTCAATTGTTTCACCATTTATTATGATGTTGCTAGTTGGTTCCATTGTGAAGATTTTTTTTCCCCTTTACATTACAGTGTAGTCCATACTGAAAGATGTAATCTTTGATCTTCATTAGTAAGTCCTTGAAGGCCTCATCAATCAAGCAAACAATGTGTGCCTTCTCTATCTCTAAGGTGGTTGCTGAGTCATGCTCCAATTTCGATTCCACATTCTCCTTCATATAGGACTGCTTCTAAGATTATTTGCTCAGCATACAAATTGATGAATTATGGTAAGAAGATACAACCTTGAGCACACCTTGCCTGACTTACAACCATGCAGTACCCCCTTGTTCTATTTGAACAACTGCCTCTTGGTCTGTGTACAGGTGCTGCATGAGATGAGCATAATTAAGTATTCTAGAATTCATGTTCTTGGAAATGATATATGTAATTTATTCACACAGCTGAATGCCTTTTCATAGTCAACAGAATACAGGCAAACCTATTTGTGGTAGTCTCCACTTTGAGCCAGGATCCATCTGACATCAGCAATGCTACCCCTCATTCCATGTCTGTTTCTGAACTGGGCTTGAATTTTTGGCAACTTCCTATTGATACACTA
Organism: Echinops telfairi; assembly: GCF_000313985.2. Classification (NCBI taxonomy): domain Eukaryota; kingdom Metazoa; phylum Chordata; class Mammalia; order Afrosoricida; family Tenrecidae; genus Echinops; species Echinops telfairi. Next base: position 7,643,823 of record NW_022111363.1, read on the forward strand.
CTGTAACTATTTTTAAAACTACCTTTTGATTTTAATTTGATTTTAAATATTTTACTTCCATATGATATGAATATTGTTCTGTAATTTCCACATTCTACCCAATCCCCTTTCTTTGAAATGGGCACAAATATAGATTTCTTCCAGTCAGCTGACCAAGAGTGCTTTGAAGAATCTTGGCATAGAAAAAGGAACACTCCGGTATTTAATTCATTTATTGAAACACCTTCATTGGTATTTTACCAAGCCCTGGAAACTTCCGTGCAGCTTGGACTTGTTCCTTCAGGACCATCTATTTTTGATCATATGCTGTCTTCAGGAACTGGTTGCATGTTGACCAGTTCTTTTGGGGACAGTGACTCTGGGTATTCTAACATCTTTTAATGCATCCTGTACCATTGGATATTTTGCCCATAGAATCCTTGAATATTTTAATCCAGTGCTTGATTTTTTTTTCATTCCTTTCACCTTGAGAAATGCTTCTTGTTTTTTAGTTCCAGGTCTTACATATTTTACTTTAATAATTCACCTTTTCTTCTCAAACTGCCCTTTGAAGTTCTGTCAATTCTTTTACTTCATCATGTCTTCCACTTGCTTTAGCTATTTTATGTTTAAGAGTAAATTTCATAGTCTCTTTGGGCATGCATTTTGATATCTTCATTTGTTCTCCTCTTTTTAATGACCTTTGCTCTCTCTTCATGTATGAAATATTTGATGTCATCTCAAATTCACCTATTCTCCAGTCATTAGTGTTCAATGTCAAAATATATTCAAGTAGGATACACTCAAAGTTCCTGTGGATTTGTTTTAATTTTTATCTGTTTCAACTTGAACTTGCATCGGCGTAATTGATGGTCTGTTTCACATCCAGCCCTGATGATATCGAGCTCCATAGTGTCTTTCCACACATAGTCACTCTTTATGCTGTTGGAAAAAAAAAGTGTATTTCCAATAAATAGCTCCTTGTTCTTATACTGTTTTATCATACAATTGCCAGCATAATTTCTACCACCAAGCTATATTATACAACTGATCCGTCCCCTTTGTTTCCAGCTTGCACATTCCATTACCAGTCATTATCACTGCATCTTAATCATATATTTGGTCCATTTAAAACAGTAGGCAGCAGAAATCTTGAATTTCCTCATCTTTGGCATTAGTGGTTGCTCCATAAATTTGAATAATACAACCCTTAACTGGTCTTCCTTGTAGGTGGTGAATCGATATCATCCAACCACTAGCAGGACCGTACATCACAATGAGAGACTATTCCTCTTCCATTTGTCATTCTCAGCATAATAGACCTCATGAATATCCAATTCAAACTCTCCAATACCAGCTGTTTCAGTATGACTCCATGTTACATGATAAAACCTTAAAAGCCCTTGATGCTGAACACGGTCACGCATTTCTATACCATGGGCCAGGATCTCACATATCTTTGGGTGGGGTGGGGGACACAAAATTTAGTCCATACTATCAAGCATGCATCCTTTATAAGCTTTATGGATGTTATGAAATATGAAATTATTAACAACTAGTATAGCTTTTGTTCACAAATATCACTGATAATATGAATTGCCTTGCCTGGCAGAGATTTTAAAAACACCTTTCTACTTAGCACATTTTAAAAATCATTTTATTGGGACTCTGACAGTTCTTACAATAACCCACACATCAACTGTATCAATCACATTTGTACAAATGTTGTCATAATAATTTTCAAAACATTTCTTCCTATTTGAGCCCTTGTATCAGCCCCTCTTTTTTCCTTCCTCCCCAGTTTAGTACATTTAGTGACTAGGATTCAGTGGATCTGGGCTGTGGCCCAGGAATTCATATTTTTAGGAAACTGTGGCAGATGCTGTTATCAACAGGGTTTGGCAATCCCTGAATTTGAGCACAAAACACAGTCTAGTGCTAAAAGTATAAGAACTGATCTCCAAAGTTGGAGTGATTACTAAATTAGACGTTAACAGATGTTTAAGAACATTCAGGAAAGTGTGCAGGTGACTAGCAACCTAGGGAAAAGAAAGTATTATTAAAGAACAAAAGATGAGAGAAAGAAAGCCAGCTCTGAAAATTAAAAGTAGTTGAAGGATGAAGGCATTGGGGGAACAGGGCACTAATCCACCATGGGAGGTATTATTTATGTCTCAACAGGAAAGGGAGACCAGACCTCAATCAGGTGCACCAAACCTTGAGGGCAAACATACCTGCATGAAGCAGTGAGCTAATGAGAGGTCTGCAGGCCCAGCCACTATCTTAATTACATGGACACACCCCACCCCCTCCTTCATTGGGCTATCTGTACTTGCTTTCAGCTACACTGAACTTGATTGAACCCCACCAGCCATCGATTTTAGAAAGGTGACCCAACAGAATGCTCAAATTATAAGACAATATCACAGATATCACATGCAAGTAAGATTGCTTACTGAAGATCATCAAACAATGTTCGCAGCAATACAATGGCAGGAAATTAACAGAGATTCAGGCCAGATACAGAAGATGACATGGAATGAGGGATATCATTACTGAAGTCAGCTAGATCTTGGCTAAAAGCAGAGAATACCAGAAAGATGTTTACTTCTGTTTTATTGACTATGCTAAAGCATTTAATTGTGTGGATCATAACAAACTACAGATAGCCTTGTGAAGAAAGGGAATTCCAGAACACTTCATTGTGCTCATAAGAAACTTGTGTGTGGATCATCAGCCAGTTGTTCAAATAGAACAAGGGAATATTGCATAGCTTAAAGCAGTCAAAAGATCAAAATCCAAGTTGCATTGGATAAATCTACTGCATAAGACCTCACGTTGAAAAGCAAGAATGCTACTTTAGGGACCAAAGTGCCCTTGACCCAAGTCATGATATTCTCAATTGCCTCATAGGCATGTGAAGTTGAACACTGAATAAGGAAGACCAAAGAAGAATCGATGCGTTTGAGTTGTTATGCTAGAGAAGAATATTGAAAATACCATGGACTTCCAAAGGACAAACAACTGTCGGGGAAGAAGTACAGCCAGAGTGCTCCTTAGATTCAGAGACAAAGATGACAAGACTTCCTCTTACATACTTCTGACATGTTGTCAGGAGAGGCCATTCCCTGGAGAAGGACATCATGCTTGGTAAAGTAGAGGGCAGCAAAAGAGAAGAAGGCCCTCAATGAGTTGGGTTGACAGAGTGACTGCAACCATGTGCTCAAGCATAGGAACAATTATAACTATAGCCCGGGACCTGGGAGTGTGTCATTCTCTTGTGCATAAGGCAGTTATGGATCAGAATGGATGAGGCACTGGAAGCATTCACTAGTCTGTGCCTGGAAATTTGGAAAACAGCTACTTGTTCAACTGACTGTAAGAGATCCATATTTGTATCCATTAGAAAGAAAGATAACCCAACAGAAAGTTCAAATTTTAGAACAATACACTGACATTACAAGCAAGTAAAATTTTGTCGAAGATCTTCCAACAGCAGTTGCAGCAGTATATTGACAGGTTGCTGCCAGAAATTTAGGCCAGATTCAGAAGAGGACATGGAACAAGGGACATCATTGCTAATGTCAGATAGATCTTGGCTAAAAGCAGAGAATGCCAGAAAGATTTTTGCTTGTATTTTATTGATATGCTAAAACAGCCAACTGTGTGAATCATAACAAACTGGATACTCTTAAGAAGAATGAGAATTCCAGCACACCTCATTGTGTTGATGTGGAACTTGTACATGGATCAAGAGGCAGTTGTGAGAACAGAAGAAGGGAATACTGAATGGTTTCAAATCAGGAAAGGTGTGTATCAGGGTTGTATCATTTGACCAGACTTAATTCAATCTGTATGCTGAGCATATCATCAGAGAAACTTGATTATATACAGAAGAATTTGGTATCAGTTTTGGAGGAAGGCTTTAATAACCTGCAATATGCAGATAACACAACCTTGCTTGATGAAAGTGCGGAGGAATTGAAGCACTTGATGAAGATAAAGGATTACAAGTATGGATTACAGCTCAGTGTATATATATTTTTAATTTTTAAAAACCAAAGTCCTCACAACTGGATCAATAGGTAACATCATGATAAATGGAGAAAAGATTGAAGTTGTCAAGGATTTTATCTTGCTTGTATCCACAATCTTTGCTTATGGAAGTAGCAGTCAAGATATCAAAAGACTCTTTGCCTTAGGTAAATCTGCTAGACAAGACCTCTTTATATTGAAAAGTAAGGATGTTCCTTTGAGCACCAAGGTTCACCTGACCCAAACCCTTCTTTTTATTTTAATCATTTTATTAGGGGCACATACGTCTCTTATCACAATCCATACATACACCAATTGTGTAAAGCATATTTGTCCTCATCATTCTCAAAACACTTATTCTCCACTTAAGCCCCTGGCATCAGCACCTCATTTTCCCCCTCCCTCCCTGATCCCCCTG
>NW_022111363.1:7654232-7655640 GCF_000313985.2 Echinops telfairi
TTGCCTGGTTTTCATTCATTAAGCTGGGGAAGTTTTCCTCCAAGAATTCTCTCACTATTGTTGCAGAAGACGTCTTTTTTGTGTCTTCCTCCGGTAATCCAATAATTCTAATGTTTCTCTTCATAGCATCAGACATAAGTCTTAGGTTTTCTTCAGCTTCTCTGATATCTTACTAGATTTTTGCTCAGGTTTGTTAAAGTCTGCTTGGCTGTCTCTAAGTCACTGGTGTGGTTCTCTGCTTGCTCCAGTTGATTCTTGAGGTCCATGAGTCTGCTCCTGGCTTTTGTTATCTCCTCCCTAAGCTCTTGTATTTCCCTTTGGTGTATGGTCTTTATCTCCTCCATCATTTCATCCTTTTTCTGTATTGTTTCCTTCATATCTTGTATGACTCCCAGCAGCATTTTGAAAATTTCCCTCTGTGGCAGATCAATGTCTGCTTCTTCTATGCACATCGATAGGTTCAGGGCATCCCTTGCCAGTGCCTTTTTTTTTCTTCTGTTTTTTCTTTGAGGTTGTTGGGGCTGATGCCTGTTTCCATTGCATTGTTTTAGAGGAGCCAGGTGCCATTTTCCATGGAGTCAAAGAGCACTGGCTCTCTCTGGGAGACTTGTAGGAATGCTTCTTTGAACTGCCTACAGTTAATTTCACTATGGAATTATCCTACCACTTTATCCTCCTGTGGCTTCCCTCTCAGGGAAGTGCCCCAAAAGTCTGGTGGGTTGGCTGATTTGGTGTAGAACACTGCGAATGGTGGGCAGAATTTCCCTGGCCAGGTAGATCACTGCAGAGGTCGGGCATAGGTTCCTGCAGCAGCTTGGAATTGTGGCAAGTGTTGGCAGAGTTGCCTTAGGTCGTGTGAGGCACTAAGGTCGGTGGGAGGAAGCTCCCTCAGTCACATGGGACAACAGAGGAAATATAGGAGCTCCCCCAGCCACGGAGGCAGGAATTACCTGGTAAGACGTTGGGTGGAGTATCCCCTGGTGGAGGTCAGCAGGGCTTTCACCAGCCTCGGGCTATGCTACACAGAGTGGACCTCACCTAACTGGTTGAGGGGCAGTCGTAAGTGCCCTAGGCTAAGGGGAGTGGTCTGGAGGCTGGCAGTGGCGTGTGAGAGAACAGGGAAGAGACAAAGAGGAGAAAAAAAAATTAAAACCAAGTCTGCTTTGACTGCGGGGGGCTAGAGAGTAGAGAGGGAAACAAAAATAACAATACAGATGAGCCCCGATCCCTGCCGGTGGGGCTGCAAGGGTTTAATCCCTGCACAAGGCGGCGGTGGCAAGCTGTGGCTGTGTTGATATAAAGCACCCGCACTGGCTCAAAATGGTTCAGGCTCCGGCCAAGACAGTGGTGGGGCTAAGGTCAAACCCTAGCTGGCCTTCACTGTGGTAAGCCAAAAGCCCACAGCCCC
>NW_022111363.1:7657013-7667023 GCF_000313985.2 Echinops telfairi
GAAGGGGTATCCGCTCTCTGGAAGGCAAGGAGCCAAGGCTACAACAAAGTGATTTTCACAGCCCAGTTTTCCACTGGCACCTTGCGTGCCAACACTGACTGCGGCCTAGTTTTAAATTCGAGTGTTGAACTGTGCCAGTACCTGGATCCTCAAGACCAAGAAGCCTTCTACTGCGTGAAACCTCAGCACATACCCTGTGCTGCAATCTCCTACATGCACTCCAAGAACATGGAAGTTTCTTATCTTAGTAAGCAAGAAAGTGGCCTTTTTGAAAGGTAAGTACTTATTTCTGAGGACTCAAAAACAAAACAAAACTCACTGCTATTGAGTCAATGCCTACGCATAATGACCCTACAGGGTATGGTAGAATTGCCCCTGTGAGTTTCCAATACTGTAACTTCTTGCAAGAGTAGAAAGCCCCATCCTTCTCCTGCAAAGCAGCTGGTGCTTTTTCAACTGCAGACCTTGCTGATTGAAGCCCAACTGGTAACTACTATGCCACTACAGCTCCTGCTTCTGAAGACTGCTTGGTCAAATGTGATATGGCCCAATGAAAGTCCTGTCAGTATATCAGTGTAGTTGTTGATATTGTTAGGTAGCATCAATTCCATTCCAACTCATAACCACTCCATGTAGGTAGAGACAATAGAATGAAACACTGCCTGACCTTGCACAATCCCCACAATTATGGCTATGTTTGTGCCCATTATTGCAACTGCTGTGTCACTCTATTTCACTGAACATCATCCTCTTTTTCCCTCCCCCTCTACCAAGCATGATGTCTTTCTTTAGAGAATTGTCTCTCCTGATACTATGTCCTGTTTTCTCCTAATAGCAAGTACATGAGATAGAGTCTCACCACTGGCTACACTTCTGGCTATCCTTCTGATAGAGATTTATTTGTTCAGCATATGGATCCTTGGAATCAGGCACTAGGCTCTACTTTGAGTGGAAATAGCTTGGTTGCTGCTATGCTGGGCATACCCTGAGGAAGAGAGACAACGGGGGCAGTACGCAGGGGGCGAAAAGTGGGCCTCAGAGGCAAGAGGACTTGGCATTGAGGGAAAGTCTGCCATACATTGTGTGGTTATACTTACACTGCAAGGTCCTATTTCCTCAGCTGTAAAATAAAGGGGTGGGGGAGTAATTATACCTTCCAGAAGCCCTCGTGGCATAGGGGTGATGCTTTGGTCTGATAACCGCTAGGTCAGCAGTTTGAAACCACCAGCCACTCCTTGGCTTTCTACTCCACAAAGAGAATCAGAAACCCACAGGAGCAGTTTTATCTTGTCCTGTGGGGTCGCTATGAGTCAGAATCAACACCATGACAGTGAGTTTGATCTTTTGGTTTGCTTTCTTCATGTGTGAGATTCTTGATTTCATCCCTGCAGCTCATCGGGGCTTCTGTCATTAGTGTTCTGTGTTTCCAATCTGTTCTTGAGATGTTCTCAAAATATACTCAAAGTCATAGCTTGGCTCTCATAAAACCAAACCAAATCCACAGCCATCGAGTCAATGCTGATAGACTTTTAAAATTTTCCCTGAATTTCAACGTGAACTTACATGTGAGCAATTGATGGCCTGTGCCACAGTCATCCCCTGACCTCATTTAGACTGCTCAGTGAATCTGTCCATTTTCTCTTCTCACAGAAACAGTCCGTTGGATATCTGTGTATCCTGTCTGGTAATGTTCTTGTATATGTGAACATTTTGTTGTTGGAAAAAGGTATTTGCCATTAAGTCGTTGGTCTTGCAAAATTATATCATATGATTTCACACTTCATCTCTACCACAAAAGCCATATTTTTCAACTACTGTACCTTTCTCTTTGTTTCCATTTTTTTGGCATTACAATCGCCAATAATTTTCCATGCATTTTGATTGCATGTCTCATTAATTTCAGAAGGAAGGAATTTTCAAATTCTTCATCACTAGCTTTTGTGGTCGGTGTAAAAATGTGAAGAATAGTTGTATTGACTGGATTTCCTTCTGTGCACATAGATAATATCCAATTACAGACAATATTGTACTTTAAAGTAGATCTTGAAATGTCCTATTTGATGGTGACATTCTCTTGACTGTCATTCCCAGCAAAGTAAACCATATGATTATCTCATCCAAACTGGCCACACCAGTCCATTTCAGCTAATGCCTAGTATATGGATCTTTTTGTATTAAATTTCATTTTTGACAACTTCCAATTTTCCTGTTTTCATATTTAATACATACCAAGTTGTGATTATTAATCGATGTTTATAAGAATTCTTATTTGGAGTCATGCCCCATGAGTAAGTGAAAGTCTCTGAATCTTAACTCCATCCACATCTTGATGATCAACTCTACTCTGAAAATGCATCTTTTCCTCAGTCATATTTTGAGTGCCTTCCGACCGGAAGGGCTCACCTTCTATCACTATAGTTGACAATGTTCCCCTGCTTGTTTTTATTGTCATTGGACAATGTTTTCATTGTCATGTAACCGGGTTCTGCTGCTCTCCATAAGCTTTTCAGTGGTTACTTCCTGAGAAGTAGATCACCTATTCTGGCTTCATAATCTATTCTTGGTCTGGAAGCTCCCCTGAAACCTCTTCACCTTCGGTGGCCATTCTGGTAGTTGAAACACCACTGAATAGTGTCCAACATCATAGCAATACACAAACCCCATACCATGATGAACTGACAGACAGGTGGTGCTTGTCAATCTTGAGACATATGAAAAGCCATTTGGGAACGGATCTGTAAATTGACTTGGGACTGTGTCCACTCTCAGCTGGTCCCCAAACATTTTGGTTGTTAAACTTTGTCCCTGAAAAGACAAATCAGAAACCTTATCAGTGAAATACAGAAATAAAAATTAAAAGAGGGTTAGAAATAGATGGTTGTATACTCTTTCTGGAAAAGGACATCATGCTTGGTAACGTGGAAGAGCAGTCCCTCAAGGAGAGGTGGGTAACATGGTGGCTGAAACAAAGAGCCCCAATACCATTGTGGCATCACAATGAGGATTGTTCAAGTATGAAGGTCACTATGAGCAGGACCAATTTGATGGTACCCAACAACAATGTATTCTTTCTTCCATTCAATAAATTACCTCACACACCTATTGGATGTCTGTATCCCATGCACTAATAAGCTAAGAAATTACAGTTTACAAAATGCTCTGAATCTGTGGGCATAGTGGTTAACTTATCACCAAGAAATAACCAGAGCTCGATAATGTGAGGTCTCTTGTTTCCTGGTACCTGCGGCTCCCTGCAGACTAATTTCTTATTTGTCTCTCTCAGGTCAAATGTGGGGGTAGAGATTATGGAAAGCTTCAACCCCATTCGAGTCTCCAATTGTTACAGTGTTTCTCCTGTGCCTGGTAAGCAATGCTTGGTCCTGTTGTCATTGTTGATAGCTGTTATCATGTTGGCCTCCAGCTTCTGATGAGTCCATACGCTAGGGTATCAGACCACTGCCCTCTGTGCTTAGTCTCAGACTCCCTGAAAGGCTGTCTTCTTTGTTCACTGTTGTTAGTTGTATAGGCACCCTGACAACGTGCCTTGTATAAGGTAGGCTAAGACACCAGTTCTTTAAGTGAGTAAATAAATGGAACATCTAGGATATCATAAACCTGTTTCAGAAACTCTATTTCTTATCACCAATCTACTTGGCAAGACACATATTACCTGTGCATCTGACACAATAACCTTCACATGTCAAAACTCTTTCTCAGTACAACACAGTTTTCTAAATCCCTACCTCGCCACCATTCCTCACACCACAGGCACCACTGTTGCATCACACCTCCGCCAACCCTAACCACAGCCCACATCACTGCTAACCCAAGAATCTCCATCTCCACCTTTTCACATTCTCGCCGCTGCTGTTTTTCAAGCAATTTTCACACATAGTAGTACTTTCACAGCTGTATTTATTCATTTCATTCAGTCTCTTTAAGGGAAAAAATGTTTATGTCTCTTGAAGTTCAACATAAAGAGCTTATTTAGTACAGTCACTAATAAAATTATTCACACTGAAATAGTTGCGTGCACTCATCCTAGATGTTAGAATATTAAGCTGCTTCTCTTTGGTGGGTGAATAATCAATGCTCTAAGTCACCAAAGACTCTTCACCACCCACTCAGACGCTTCTTAAACCAACAGTTTAGCACCTGGCACAACTTGGGCCTCCAGTGAGCAAACACATCCATTCAAATTTGCCAGTTCCCAAGCCAGACCAGATGTTTGTTTTGATTTGTTTGGTGTTTTTTTTAACTCACCACCCTGCCACTCAGTCAAAGATTTATATAGTTTGGTAATGGCTTTTAAGAGACTGTAATAGAATATGACAATCTTGTGGGTAGCATGGGCTAAAATGACAGTGTAATAAAATGCTAAGCAAAATTTGATGGTTTATTCCCATTAAAAATATATTTTAAATTTACCCAGAAGGTCATATTCTGCTATTCAGGAAGCAAGCATCCACTCATAGAACAATCAATAGTAGGGATCATTTGGAAAATTAACTTCAGAGAAAAAATTGACTGAAAAATTCAATAAGACATTTCCAACATTACAGCCAACTTCCTAACCCAAAAAACCAACTCACTGCCCTTGGGTTTCCAAGACTGTAAGTCTTTACAGGAGTAGAAATCCCAGTCTTTCTCCTGCAGAGGTGCTGGTGGTGTTGAACTGCCGACCATGCAAATCACAGGCCAACAGGTAACCACTACAAAAAAATAGCTAGAAAAGATAGTATGTGCTTAGTAAATATATACTGGTAATTCTACGTTTGAGAAGATCGTGTCTTGCTGATTATTTGGCAGAGAAAGCAGCCCCAAGGAGAGAGAAATGCAAGCTTGGCATGACACCCTCAGTCCCCAGTGGGTATGTCTGGGAAGACACATGGAATCCTGCCTCCTGTAGCTTGACTCCAATCAACATGAAAGAATGCCTGAAAGGAAAATTCATCTATCTCTTGGGAGACTCCACAATTCGCCAGTGGATGGAATACTTCAAAGAGAATATCAATAGTATGTCTTCGTCTAAGTACTTATTGACATTCTGTCTGGAAATGTCTATTTCATTTCAAAGAGAAAAAAGGAATATGAAAAACATCTTTTACATCTTCCTTTAGCACACCACATTAAAATTTTTCATGAGACATCACTATCTTTCCCTTAGAAGATTAGTTAATACCCTGGGAGGGAACCAATAGAGAAAAAGGTTATTACATTCCTATTCTCCCAAAATACACACTTCAGTGTTTACCCTGTGTGCTCAGAAAATTATTGATAGAGCTGAAGGTCATTGACGGTATGATATTGTCTACATACCTTAACAGATGGCATGATGATGCTCAGTCTACACCGCCTGTTGACTCCACATGCTATGCAAGTGTCCTTTCAGTCCTTGACTTCCTCACCTGTAAAATGGAGAAGTTATTACCACCTAGTAAGGTTATCATGAGGATTAACTGAGGTATTATATGCAAAACATCTGGAATACAGTTTGATGTAGATAAATCCCCTACAAACATAAGCTATCATGATTGTTATTCAGTGAGAGGGCAGACACCAGGAGGAAGATGATGACATTGCACATTGGCAAAAAGGGAGCCAGTTAATGGGCCACTGAGACACCTTGATCTTCGATATCTCACTTCATTTCTCTCACTTTCCTAGTCAGTCAACTAGGATTAATAACAGTATCTGGTGAGGTAGTGTCTATAAAACATTCTATGCATTTCAAGGTACATAAGCTAAGTGCCAAACAAGCAATATTAAAAAGAAAGTTGCTATAGAATCAAGTTGATCCAATTGATAGGGACTCCATGTGTGCTCCATAAAATTTCTGGGGCTGATTTTACAGAAGTAGGTCACCAGCTCTTAGCCAGTGTATTAACTATTTGAAAGATCCAGGAACTCCCCCAATAAACCTATGTGACTTTTAAAACAACTTTCAAAACTATTCTTTCACTTAAACTATGAAAAATCAGACATGGTCAATCTCTTCAATTTTAAAAACAAAAATCTTCTATCTTCATGACTTGTCAATCCTAATCCTGATAACCTTGTTCTTCTTTGATTTTGGGATTCTGTATCATCAGCACTGAAGTCAGTGGATCTGCACGTATCTGGAAAATTTCAACATCAACTTGCTGTGGACTTGGATAGGAATATCAACATCCAGTGGCAAAAGCACAGCTACCCTTTGATTGGATCATTAACGTATTCAGTCAAAGAGATGGAGTACATGGCACGGGTCATTGATAGAATTGGAGGAGGAAAAAATACTATCATTGTAATTTCTCTGGGTCAGCATTTCAGACCCTTTCCCGTTGACATTTTTATTCGAAGAGTCCTCAACATCCGCAAAGCTGTTCAGCGTCTTCTTTGGAGAAGCCCAGACACAATAGTGATCATCAAGACAGAAAACATCAGGGAAATGTACAGTGATACAGAGAGATTCGGTGACTTTCATGGCTACATTCAGTATCTTGTTCTAAAGGACATTTTCCAGGATCTTCAGATAGGCATCATTGATGCCTGGGATATAAGCATTGCATATGGCATAAATAATGTCCACCCACCTCCATCTGTGGTCAGAAATCAGATTAATCTCTTCTTAAACTGTATTTGCTAGAAAACCCATGTCTCTACAGCTCATTCACTTATAAGTGGCTGCTAATATGTAGATGTTGTTTGGCTCTCAATTGCCAATTATCATGGGAAGATAATTTATCCTATGACTGATCCATGAGTCACCAGTTTGTCCACATTGGCTATTTCTGATCTGTAATTCTACTTAAACATGAAAACATTCCATGGATTGTATGATTAATTGCCTTCATGAACAATTGACTACTTTGCCATAAGACCCAGTTACTGAAACTGCACATAAAATCATGATCAAAGCAGATAGGGGAAAATTCATGAAATCCATACTTTCTGGGGCATTGAGGCTGGATTCACTCCAAAAACGATTGCCATAAAACAACCTGTACACCTTAGCCCATCTACCAAAGATAGCACAGATGTGTTCTTTAAACCAAGGAACAGTTTGGCTTAATTAGTGAGAAATGATTACCTTGAGCACTGTGCTATTTTAAAGAATTGTATATGGGGGACCAAACTGCCAAAAGCAACTGAACACGCTAGACAGCAAAGAGTGATTTTATGTTAATGAAGGAGAAACAATTCCAGAAAGGAGGATAAGAACCGTTGCACAGCTTCAAAACCGTACTCAAAGTCATGGAATTGTACAATGTAGAAGTTGTGGAATTGGTGTACGTACTGCTGTGTATATTTCCAATAACCACAGAAATAATAAAATATTTTCTTATTTAACAAAATAAAAACATTCATGGACAGAACCGACTCTTCCTGGCCAGTTCCAGGCCATTCTTCACAAATAGGCAATTGGGCTTCCTGTGGTGTCAAATTTAACTCAAAGCTCTCTCTGATGCATGGAAAATTGGAATAAGAAGGCCACTGTAAAATAAGTATTTGGAGAGAGCAGCTCCATTTCCTTATTTTTACCTCTTCAGATAAGCTCCACAGCCCTGGAGATGGTTTCAAAGTTCCCAGCAAGGACCAATGGACCCTGACGACCTCTGACTTCTTGTGCAAAATCCCACTGCCAAGAGCAATGTCAGAACACGACATTGTGGCATCTACCCTTCAAGAAAGCAGGCTAACATGGAAAGAAAAACATTGCACTGGAAACCAGGGGAGTTGGGTCTGTCTTGGCCAGGAACTTTAAGACCTTGGAAAAGTCACTTCAGCTCTCTGGGCCTCAGTTTCCCAAAGGAAGAGGTTAGTCTAAGATTTGTGTCCTTCAAGCCTTGTTCCATGCAGCTCTGGGTGCTGTAGGTGGTACTTCAGAAACCGACTTGATGGGTAAGAATGGTACTGGGTGGGCAGGTAAAAAGGTTCATCCATCTCCTCTTCATTCCAATATCAGTCACGTTTCCCTATTTGTATATAAGACTTCTGGATGAGTTTTTGCTTTGAAGATAATCTCTACTAATCAGAACATATTTAAAAATCTTTATATAAATAACCACCAACATGTTGGTGCCTACATTCTATAAAGAAAGGCTAAGAATTTAATCTTTCTTGCTTGAATTTTAATAGGATTTTTTAAAAGTTGACCAATGAGGAGCCATTGACATGATAATTTCTGGTGACTTGGGCAATAATGTTATTATAAAATCATTTGGCACTATGTTCCTAATTTGGCAAAAAGTCCTTCAATTTAGCACTCTTAATCATGCCCTAGATACCACTAGGCCCTTAACTTACTCTTGCTACATCTAGAAATGAACAGAAACAATTTTATAAGAATATCTTAGCTATCTTTATATAGTTTCCTCTGGGAAGGGGTTAATACATTATTTTAAATTTACCAATGAACCACAGTTTCTAGTTTACTGTGTAGTACATGCATAGGCATATAAAAACATTTACTAAGTCCCTATGCCTTTGCTAGGTACTATTCTAGGCTTTAGCAGTATAGTGGTCAAAAAAACATTTGAAATTTCTGCTTTAAGGAATTAATAAAGGAAAAGACAATGAATAAACATAAAAACTATTTCATGTGTTCAATCACTGGTAAGCAGTATGTAACAGGGTCGTGTGTTGGAGAGTGACAGTATGGGGGTGTTGAAATAACAAGTTAGAGTGCTTCAAGAAGGCATCTTAGAGAAGGTGTTTCAAAGGAGCTCTAATGGAGTCCAGTTTAATTGAAAGTTTGATGGTTTGAAGTCACCAGCCACTTCACAGGAAGAGGTGTGGCAACCAGCTTCTGTAATGATTAAACCTTAGAAGCCCTGTGAGATAGGCCTACTGTGTCCTATAAGATCACAATAGAGTTGGAATCAAGTGGGCAACAGTGGGTTGGTATTTTGTTGTTGTTCGGTTTTTATTTCGTTTAGTTTTTATGTAAATGACAGAGAGAAAGCAGCCACAAAACACAATGGAGAAAGAAAGGTTCTAGACAAAGAGAAAAGGTGACTGCCATCAAGTTACTTCTGACTCATAGTGACCCTATAAGACAGAGTAGAACTGCCCCTATGGTTTTCAGAGCCTATAAATCTACAGAAATAGATAGCCTCATCTTTCTCCCTCAGAGCAGCTGGTGGGTTTGAACAGATGACATGTGGTTAGCATCCCAAAGAAGCGCAAAACTCCAAAACATAATCTAACGTGGTGTGTCTGAAGAAGAGCTACGAGGCCAGCGAGCCTTGAGCATTGAAAGTGAGGGAAGGATGAAAGAATCAGCCACATATGGCTTTGTAGCCTGTGGTGAGGGATTTTACTCCAATTACAATGAAAAGGCAAATGAAGAAGGAAGAGAACAAGAAATTGGACATAAAGTAAGGACGAGAAAGAAGGGAAAAGGATAGTCAAAGCGAGAGAGGAAGAATGACAGGAGAAGGGAGGGAGAGAGAAAAAAGAGGAAAGGAAAGTGAGGGAAGGACTGGTTCATTTCACTTGGGCATCACCAAAGCCTTCTATTGTTGCCAAGCTGAAAATAACCAAACGTTGTAAAGTTAAAGGAATGGAGTTCATTTTATTCTATTAATAGAATAGTTTCCATTACTATTCTCCAAGTAAAGTAAGGATGGACAGGGGGTGGATTTTTAAGAGAACACAAAGCACTTAAATTTTATAAATGAAACTAAAATTAAGAATGTGACCCTGTCTGAGGGGCCGGCCCCAATCCCAACTCCGCAGACAGCTCCCCCAAGCCTCCCCCGAAGAATTTACTTCACAGGACTACACTGAAGCTATAGCTCAGGGAGAGGGACATGTCTGATCAGAGTACAGGGGAGCAAACGAAGGGGGAGGAAGAGAGAGTGGAGCACATCCTGGCCCACCAAGCCCTGAGGACGATATCCCTGCTCAGAGCAGCAGATGCACAGAGAGGACCATAGGGCTGGCCCCACTATGAGACACGACGTCCCTCACTGACCCATAGCTCCACTGGGGACAACACTGGAGACACAGTGCAGGAATTGTGC
>NW_022111363.1:7668724-7676430 GCF_000313985.2 Echinops telfairi
CAGGACTTTCAGCGTCTCCTCCAAAGTGTAGATGGTCCCCTCCCCTGGTTTTAACTTGATTTTCCAGCAAGAGTCTCCTTCCATTCCTGTGGGAGGCTCATTGATTTGCCCCAGGCTTGTCTTGTATAGCCTCAAGTGGATGGTCCTTTCCCATTTCCCCCCTCTTGAAGGATCCTAAGATTTGTTTAATTGGCCTTTCTTCTTATACTAGTGGACTCATACAATACCTGTCCTGTGATAGACTTTACTTCCCTCAGCATAATGGTTTCCAGATCCTTCCATGTCATGAGATGTTTGAAGCTTTCATCGCCTTTTTTTGTGATTTGTAGTATGCCAGTGTGTGTATGTACCAGAGTTTCCTTATCCATTCTTCCACTGTTCGGCATTTGGACTGCTTCCGTTTTCTTGCTATTGTGAACTGCACTGCTATGAACATGGGAAAGCATACCTCCACTCATGTGTCTTATCTCTTTAGTATATGCCTAAGAGTGATATAGCTGGATCATATGGAATTTCAATTCCCATTTGCTTATATATCACCACATCATTTTCCACAGTGGTTGTATGTATTTACAAGGCCACCAACAATGTATACGAGTTACAATCTCTTCACCTCCTTTCCAGTATTTGCGGTTTTCTGGTTTTTTTATTGGGGCTAGCACCGTAGGTGTAAAGTATCTCATTGTGGTTTTGATTTGCATCTCCCTGATGGCTAGAGATAGTGAGCATTTTTCACGTGTTTGTTAGCCATTTGGACTTCATTTTTTGGTGAACTGTTTGTTCATTACTTTTACCCATTTCTTAAGTGGGTCTCTTGTTCTTTTCATATTGAGCGGTATTAGAGTTCTGTATATTTTGGTAATAAGCGCTTTGTCCAATGTGTGGTTGGTCAGATTGTTTCCCAATCTGGGCTCTCATTTTACTGTCCTGATGAAGTCTTGTGATGACGTCTTGTGTACAAGTGATGTAATTTCAACATGTCCCCATCATCTATCTTGTCTTCTGCAGTGCGTGCCCACTCCATTATACTTGGTAGTCTATGTATGCCTGGCAATAGGGCCCTTAAATTTGTTCCAGTCTTCTCATTGATGATCCTGAGAGCTTTGAGACTTAAACATTTATGTCTTTAATCCATTTTAAGTTCATTTTTGTTCATGGGCTTTCTTTCATTCTCCTGCATATGGAAGTCCAGTTTGTCCAGCACCATTAGTTGAAGAGGCTGTCTTTCTCCCATTGGATATTTCTGTCTTTTGTCAAAGATTGGATGCATGTAGGCTGATGCATTTGTGTTTGGGTTTTCTATTCTGATCCTTTGATCTATGTATCTCTTGTTGTACCAATACCAGGCTGTTTTGACTACTGTGGCTTTGCAGTAGGTGTTTAGGTCAGGCAGTGCTGGGCTTCCGACTTGGTTTTTCTTCTTTTGAACAAGTTCTTTGTTTATCCTGTCTTTTGCCTGCCCATATTAAATTGGTAATTAGTTTTTCCATTTCTTTAAAGAATTTATTTTGGATTTGAATTGGTATTCCATTGTATCTATTGTCTGCCTATCCATAAGCATTTATGTAGGTCCTTTATAGATTCTTGTAGTAATGTGCTGAAGTTGTCACTGTATAGTTAAATTGGTTCTTTAGTTAAGTTTATTCCTAAGTATTTCATACTTTGTGTGATTATTGTAAATGGTATTGATTTCTTAATGTTTTTTTCATACCTCCCTTGATGACATACAGGAATTCGATTGATTTCTGATTATTAACTTTGTGTCTTGCTACGCTACCAAATTCCTTGATGGTTTCTAGCAGGCTTTTGGTGGAGACGTTTGTGTTTTCTCTATATAGGATCATATCATCTGCAAATAGCAAGAGTTTCACTTCTTTGCCCATTTGTATTCCCTTGATTTCTTTTCATCATCTGATGGCTCTAGCTAAGACTTCCAGGACGATGTTGAAGCGTGGCAATAGGAAACATCCTTTCCTGGTCCTTGTTTTCAATGAGAATGTTACTACCTTTAACCCATTGAGCTTGATGTTGCCTGTTGGCTTCTCATGTATGGCTTTTATTATGTTGGGGAGTTTTCCTTCTTCTTTAATTGTGTTGGATATTTTGAACTGAAATGAGTGCTGAATATTGTCAAATGGATTTTCTGTATCTATTGGTATGATTGTGTTTTCTTAATTTCTTGCCTTATTTATGTGGTGGATTACATTGATTGTTTTTCAAATATTGAACCATCCTTGAATACCTGGAATAAATCCCACTTGGTCATGGTGAATATTTTTTTGATATGCTGCTATATTCTATTGGCCAGGATTTTGTTGAGGATTTTAACATCTATGTTCATGAGGGATATTGGTCTATAATGTTCCATCTTTGTGGGGTTTTGCCTGGTTTAGGTATCAGTCTTATGCTGGTTTCATAGAATGAGTTTGGGAGTTTGTTGTCTTTTTCTATGTTCTGAACAAGTTTATAGTATTGGTGTCAGGTCTGTGAATATTTGGTAGCATTGCCCTGTGACACTGTCTGGTCCTGGGCTCTATTTGGGTGCTAGTTTCTTAAAGACCTGATCTATTTTTTTCTTTTGTTGTGGGTCTGTTGAGGTTTTCCAATATCTGCCTTCATTAATTTGAGTGGGTGGTGTGTTTTTAGGTAGCTGTCCATTTCTTCTAGATTGTTAAATTTGTTTGAGTACAGTTTTTCATAGTAGTGTGTTATTATTCTTTTTTATTTCATTTGGATCTGTTGTGATGTTACTGTTTTCATCTCTTATTCTGGGCATTTTCATTTTTTCTTTATTTTTCCTTTGTTAAGTTTGCCAGTGGTTTATTTTGTTAATCTTTTAAGAGAACCAGCTTCTTGTCCTGTTGATTTGTTCCATTGGTCTTTATTTTCCATATCATTTCTTTCTGCTTTGATACTTATTATTTCTTTCCTTCCTTTATTGGAGGGATTGTGTTGCAGTCCTTGTTCCAGTTCTTGGAGGTGTGTGTTACAGTGCTGGTTTTAGAGTTCTCCTCTTTTTGCATGTGTGTGTTGAGAGCTATAAACTGGTCTCTGATTAGTGCTTTCACAGTGTTACAAAGGTTTTGATACATTGTGTCATCATTCTTGTTTGTCTCAAGCAATTTTTAAATGTCCTCCTTTCTTTGCTTTACTACTCAGTCATTTTTTAGTATTGTGTTATTCATTCTCCATGTGTTTGTCTCTATGTTTCTGCTCATTTTATTGTTGATTTCTAATTGTATAGATTTATAGTCTGAGAAGATTGATTATAGGATCTCAATCTTTTTTAATTTGTTGAGGCATGATTTGTGGCCCTGTGTGTGGTCTATTCTTGAGAATGTTCCATGTGAGTTGGAGAACAATGTATACTGTTGTTTTATAGGAAGTGTTCTGTATATGTTTATGAAGTCTTTTCTTGATTGTGCTATTGAGCTTTGTTGTGTCTGTTGAGTTTTTTTGTTGACGTTCTATCGTTCCTATGGTGTATTTAAATCTCCTGTTATTATTGTCAATGTGTCTATGTCCTTTGAGGATTTGATTGACATATTTCGAGGGTCTTTTATTAGGTGCATATATGCTTATTACAGTTATGAATTCCTGAGCTAGTGCTCCCTTTGTCATTATGTAGTGACCGGTTCTATCTCTTATTATGTTTTTTGCCTTGAAGGCTATCTTCTCAGAGATTAATATTGTTACCCCAGTTTTCTTTTGTTCCTATTTGCTTGGTGTGCTTTTGTCCAGCCTCTGGTTTTTAATCTGTTCATGTCTTTGTGAGGTGTGTTTCTTATAGGCAGCATATTGATGGGTTTTGTTTTGTTATCCATTCTGCTACTCTCTGTCTCTTTACTGGTACATTTAGTCCATCGACATTTAGTGAAATTATTGATATATGTATATCTTACTGTATGTTATTTCCTTGCTTGGGGTATTGCTCTGTGTGTGTGTGTTTGTGTGTGTGTGTGTGTGTGTGTGTGTGTGTGTGTGTGTCTTTCTGTGAGGAATTATCTTGTATGTTGGTTTCAGGTTTGTGTGTTTTTTGACCAGAGTTCTTCATTGAGAATTTTTTTTTGAAGCGGTGGTCTTATTTTTGTGAATGATCTTTGTCTTGGAATATTTTTATTTCCCCATCTGTGGTAGTTACATAATTTGGGACTTAAGAGGGTTAAGAGTGAAGGGGTAGAGTCTTCTCTTTTAATAGGGTCATATCCAACGGGGCTTCATGACCTTCTCCTAAGGATTCTGGGAATTCCAGTATGTTCCTCCTTGTAGAAGGGGGACACTCTCTCTCTCTCTCCTCACTCCCTTGGAAATGGTCTACTGATAAGACACAAGGCTGACTCCCTGCGAGACATCCCTGAGGAGAAGCCACATGGACCTATCCTGATGCAGCTCTGGAAACTGGAAAATCCGCATGGAGACCCCTGCCAGCACTGAGATGCTTACAATGCGACTGGATCCAAAGACTTTCTAGACACTGGCCTGTGATTGCCCTGCACTCGGCATCATCGCATGAGTTTCATGATCTGAAGAGGACTTTATAGATTGGTATCAGACATATGGGCTAATATTGGACTTATGGGCTTGGACTGGACTGGGTTGGGATACTTTCTTAATGTACAATTGCCCTTTACATAAAACTCTTATACACATGAGTTTCTATGGATTTGTTTCTCTAGTCTACCCAAACTAACACACCATCATATTTGATTGATAATTCTACTGGATACAGGATTATAGGTTGATAATTTTTTCCCTTCAGCACTCTGTATATATCTTCTTGTCTGAATCATGTCTGCTGAGAAAACTGAGGTTATTCTAATTGCTAAGCCTTTGTATGTAATTGATTTTTTTCTATGGCTGCCCTTAGAATTTTTTCCTTGTCGTTGTGTCAGACATCTTGACTACAATATGCCAGAGATGTTGTAGGATCTCTCCTGACTGGAGTTCTTTCGGCTTCCTGAATAATTATCTTTCCCTCCTTTAGACATTGAGGGTAGTTCTCTTGCAGGAGCTCTTGGAATATTCTTTGTGTGGAATTCTTTGCTTGTTCTTCTTCTGGAATCTCAATAAGACCCAGATTGTTCCTCTTAACTGTGTCCCACATCGTTCTTACCCTTCTCTTGGTCTCTTTTGCAATTTTTGTTATTTGTCCTTCTTTTACTTTGAAATCTATGGATTTGTCTTCTAGCTCACTAATTTTGGTTTCTGCTTATTCAATTCTGTTTCTGTGTTCATTTATAATGTCCTGCTGTTCCTTTATACTGATGTTTATTCTGCTATTGTAGTGGTTGAATTTTGTTTTTGTTTGGAGTTTCTATAGTGAGGTTACCAGCTTTTCTACTATTTCATCTTTTCTCTCAGACTCTTTCTTCGGCTGTTACACAAGTGCAATCATCATTCTTTTAAAATCTTTTTCTGGTAAACCCGAAGCATGTTCAATTTTAGGGATTACTTTTAGATCTGGTTGGTATCCCATTATTTGTTTGTTTCTCTTGTGTTTGTGTGTGTGCACCAATATCTTCAGTTGTTTCCTTGACATCTTGACATAGCCTTTAGGGGGGTTAGTTTATGTGGGAGTGCTTAACCATGTTAGGTGGTGCAGTAGAGGGGTGAGGGACAGTTTGTATTAAGTATATGGGGGAGAGTGTTAGATTAGGTGTTAGGAGAGCGTTCAGAACGTGGGGAAGGAAGTGTTGGGGGAGGGAGAGCAAAAGGAGCAGTAGGTAAAAAAATGGGAGGGATCAAGTAGTATTATTTGGTAGGTTAAAGGAATGGAGATTAAGCCTCCAAAATGAATGATTTGCAATAATAGAGGAATGCGTAGTAGTAGTTGACAGAAAAACAAATTTTTTAAATGTAAGAATAGTGTCAGTTTTTGGTTTTATGAGGATGAGAAGGAAAGAAAAAGTGTGACAGGAAGAAAAGTGAAACTAAAAGATCGGTTAATTGGGTTATGAAGTAAACCATTAGATATGTAGATTAAAGAAAGGAACATTAATGGAAAGGGGAAGAGACACACATTTTAAGAATAGCAATAAGAAAAATAATGCTCGGGTCAGATGCAAGGGAGCTGTTAATATATGTTTTAAGGCTCTAAGCTTTCCCAGAACCTTAGTCTCTGTTGTCAGTGCTAACTTCTCAGTACATGGTGTGTTAAGGGATAGAAAATAAACAAATTAAGTTAGAAGGAAAAGTAAAAAATATATGTGTGTATATGTGTGTGTGTGTGTGTGTGTGTGTGTGTTTCTCCCTGTCCTTACATATACCTACAAATGAGAAAGTCCTGATTGAGGATGAATTATAAGAATAATGCTCAGCTTTATTATAAACTGGGGGAGGGTATAGGAATGATAGAACACAGCAATAACAATATCAGCACAAAGAGCCACTGGATTTCAAACCTTTTCTTGGTGTGGGTGGAAGGTGGGGGTGTCAGGACTGTGTGGAGCAAAGGTCTTTTCACTGGTTGGGGACAGTGTCTGCTGGTATGCTGTTTTACTACCTTGTAGTCTATTGGAATTTCAGGATAGGGTTGAGATCAAGACTAGGGGAATGATTTTGGTGTCTGGTATGGCTACGAGTCCTGTATACTTGTGACTTAAGTTAATTATCTTGAAAGAATTGGCCTCTGGTGAATGAGGTGAGAGGGGATGGTCTTCACTCTTTTTTGATGGTGGGGTTGACAAAGTGGGGGTCAGAGAATTGGGTCTATATACCTACCACCTACCTATGTGGTCTAGGAGAGCACAATAAAGCAAAGATCTATTTAGAGGGAAGGTGGCTTATGTGAGAGGCTTGGGGTACTGACTAGGGGCTGGATAGTGAGCTATGTGGGCCCTGAGTGGCCTCTGGGTCCCTAGGTCTCTGTCTCAAGCCTAATATCCCTGCCAGCGCTTGTAACACCAGCTGCAATTTCTCCTTGCTTTACTATGCTGATTTTTCTATGCTATACTTTCTTAACCAGGTGTGTGATGGTTGCAACCCAGACAAGTTTACAGTAAAAAATAAATAAATGAAAACGAAAGCCCTAGAGTGGCCATGTTTTTTAAGATCTTGGGCTTTGGGGGGGTGTCTTAGGATCAGGAGGTATGCTGAGCTGTACATCAGGGAAGGTGGGTTAGATTTGCTGAGTGGGGCTGGGGGTCCTGAGGCGTGTATTCTTCACTATGCCCCTCTTGGTTGCCCTGTTGACTCCTATCCTCGTGGATCAGGAGTCTGTGTTGTCCTTACTATTGGGGATCCAAGACTGTGTGGTACCCACCAGGGCCCTTCTGGCCTGGGCAGAGAGCCAAAGCTATTTATATTTTCATCCACCTTGGCCTGGTCCCTTATACTTTCATTCCTGCAGCTCTGTCGCTCTTCCCCCACAGCTAGCTCCTTGATCTGAAGACCCAGGAATCAGCTCAATTGGCCAAATGCCACAGGGAGAAGACTAAGGGGATTTTAATCAACAGATGTTGCTGCTCTCTAATTTTCTTTTATACTCATTTTATTGAAGGCTCATACAACTCTTATCACAATCCATATATAAATCCATTGGGTCAAGCACATTTGTACATTTATTGACCTTGTCATTCTCAGAACATTTGCTTTCTACTTGAGCCCTTGCTATCAGCTCCTCATGTTTTCCCCTTCCTCCCTGCCTCCTCCCCCATGAATCCTTGATAATATATGTTATTATTATTTCGTCATGTCTTACACTGGCC
>NW_022111363.1:7679733-7681610 GCF_000313985.2 Echinops telfairi
GTCCTCCAGTTCTTCCCAAGTGGTGATGTGCGATGCGTAATACTCCATTGTATGTATGTACCACATTTTTTTAAATCCATTCGTCTGTTGATGGAAGTTTGGGTTATTTCCAACTCCTTGCAATTGTGAACTGTGCCGCGATGAACACTGGAGCACAGATGTCTGGTTGTGGTTTGTTTCTTGCCTCTTCTGGGTATATGCCCAGTAGGGGCATTGCTGGGCCATATGGTAGCTTGATTTCCATCTGTTTTAGATATCACCAAATCTATTTCCATAGTGGCAGTACATACCTACAGGTCTGCCAGCAGTGGATGTGAGTTCCTATCTCAACACAGCCCCTCCAACACTGTTGCTCTCTGAGTTTATGAATTAGGCTCTGTTTGAGGGTGTTAGGTGGTATCTCATTGTTTTAATTTGCGTTTCTCTTATGGCTATTGATCAGGAACATTTTCTCATATGTTTATTTGCCATTTGGATTTCTTCCCTTGTGAAACATCTGTTCAGGTCCTTTGCCCTCCTCCTTTGGCAATCAGTGTTGGGTTTTTTTCTTTTGGAAGCTAGCAGAGTATTATAGATTTTCCTAATAAAGCCTTTGTCTGATGTGTTATTGCTAAAGATGTTTTCCCAGTCCATGGGCTCTCTTATTCCTCTCTTGGTGAATTCTTTAGATGTACACAGGTGTTTATCTTCAGTATATCCCACTTATCATTTTGTGACTCATCGGTATTTGTGTTCTTCCCTATTTCTGATAGCCTATGTGTTCCCTGTGACAAAATTCTCAGGTTGGTCCCAATTCCCTCACTGATGGCCCTAAGAGTTTGGGGTTTTATCTCAAGGTCTGTGATCCACCTTGAGTTTATTTTTCTGCATGGAGTGAGGTAAGGGTCTTGCTTCATTTTTCTGCAGACAGATATCCATTTTTTCCAGCACCACTTGTTGAAGAGGGCATCTGCTTCCCATTTGATATTTTGGGGGCCTTTATCAAAGATCAATTGTCTGTATGCTGATGATTTTATTTCTGGGTTTTCAGTTCTTTTCCATTGGTCTGTGTATCTCTCACACAGTTTTGACCACTGTTTTGACCACTGTGGCTGTATAATATATGCTAAAGTCAGGTAAAGCCAGTCCTCCCACTCTGTCCTTCTCTGCCAATTCTGGGCTTCTTCCCTCTCCATATGAAGTTGGCAATCAGTTTTTCCATTTCTTTAAAGAAAGATGATGGCAATTGTATCAGGATTGCATTAAACATATATAGTGCCTTGGGCAAAACTGACATCTTTACTATATTGAGTCTTCCAATCAATGAGCATGGGATATTCTTCCATTTGTTGGGGTCACTATTGGTTTTTTTGTAATAGTGTTCTGTAATTTTCCTCATACAACTCTTTTGGTTTTTAGTCAGGAAAATCCCTAGACATTTCAATTTGTGCTCGGCTTATGTGAAGGGTCCACCTTTTTTAATTCTTCTTCTGTGGTCTTGTCTGATGTGTATAGCAGTGCGATAAACTTCTGTTTGTTGATCTTGTATCCTGCTACTCTGCCATAATCCTCTACTGCTTCCGGTACTCCTTTTACGGAGCATTTGGGATTTTCCATATATAAAATCATATCATCGACAACTAACAATATTTTCACCCCTTCCTATCCCACCTTTGACGTCCTATCCCACATTGGATGTCTTTTCTTTGCCTTATGCTGTTAGATAACACCTCCAGTACAATGTTAAATAAGAGTGGGGACAAGGGGAGCATCCTTGTCTGGTCCCCTTTTTCAATGGGATTGTGTTTCTCTTTTCTCCATTGACTACCACATTGGCTGTTGGTTTGTCATATACAGCTTGTATTGTCTTGAGGAGTTTTCCTTCATTCCTATCTTTC